>NC_056751.1:134199463-134201963 GCF_019279795.1 Protopterus annectens
GGACACTCCTCCCTGTCCTATCTCACCAGCTCAATGTACTGAGTAGAGACAGAGAGCATTTGGGAAGGCCAACCCCCTTATCTTCCTAATCTTGAACTATCATCTGTTTCCTCCCTCTCCACTTAAAAAAAATGTACACTTTATTCAGCTGCTTTTACTGTAATTGTGTTCTTCATACTTTATTACCTTATTTTTGCTGTGTGCACTTAAGTGTTCTTTTATTCTGCTGCATTTATTTCTGCTAGTAGGCGGATTAAATGTATCTGTTATTCTAAGCATCTTAGCTTTGCTTTTATCACTTGTGCTTCAGGTCAGTTACTTTACATTTAAGAAGGTTCTTGTGGTCTACACTCTTGTGGACAATCCCTTATCAAAACCCACTCTCCATAAGTCTGCCCAAGCATTCGGAACACTATGTCTGGACAATTCCCATCAGTTTCCCCTGCCAGCCTGGTCGACATGGGCATACTGAGACAGTGTAGCAACTGCCTCATGTTTACTGACAACCCTTTTTTCCTAGTATATAATTCTTCCACCTGTGAGAAATGGATGTACATCAGTAACCTGGAGTCCATGCTCTCTCTTGCCACAGTCAGTACTCCTGACAAAGAGGAGATTGCCAGCACAAACACCACACCACTTACATTACATAGCCAAGCACAACACACACACACCTATACAAAGGTCCTCAATAAAACCTTACCTAAACAGCAGACAGACCTCCAAAACACACTCACAAACATTCCACATACAACACCAAACACATCACACACAGCAGATAACACACCAGTGTCTCACAAGCACAGCCCATAAGGCAAAACAATAAACCATCACAGCCCACAAGATATAACAATTAACCAAACATACTAGTCATTGGTGACTCAGTTGTGAGACATATCGATGTCCCGCTCACCAGGCTCGACAAGGAGAAGGTCACGGTCAGTTGTCTGTCTGGTGCCACTATCCAGCACATCACGCACACACACTTAAGTTTCTCCACAACAAGTATAAATACGACTCTTGTCATTGTCCATGTTGGTGTGAATGACGTGAGACTTACCTCCCTGGACTATATGAACAGAGACATGATTGAACTCTCAGAGTATGTGTTTCAGGCAAGTATGATCCTAGCCCTAATCAGCATCCCACCTTCACCAAAAATGATACCACAATACCAATAAGAAATAATTGACTTCAACAATTGGCTTAGTTTCTGGTGTCATTTCAAGGGGATCCAGTATCTGTCTGCCTGGGATGACATGGTCAACAGGCCTCGATGCTTTGCCAGAGACGGCTTTCACCTGTCACCACTGGGTTTCTGGATCCTGGCCAAGGGTCTCGCCTCCCCCATTGTGCCTTTTTAGGCACTGTCCCAAAGACAAACCTTCCAACATAAAAGATCTGTCAAAAAACAAATTGAATGTCATGCTGCTTAATGCTAGGAGCCTTAACCTGAAAATGGACTCACTGGAGGCTGTTCTTGCACTTCTGTGCAGTCATGGAAACTTGGTTCAGGGCTGCGCAGAGCACCCTGCCTTACCAGGCTATAATACCTCATTCCACACATTCTGACCCCAAAATGAGGTTGGGCAGACTAAGGGTGGTGGAGTCTCTATCGTCATTAAGGACATGCACACCTCCAGACTGGTTTGCCAGCATGACGCACTGAACTACTACAGGTGCAACTGACAGTTGGCAAGACATCCATCCAAGTTATAGATAGCAATAGACATCCCTGCATGACTCAGGACACCCACTTCTCTTACCTGGATCTACTTGACTCCATCAAGGTACCCCCTAACACCCTGATCCCTGGTGACTTCAACTACCCTACCATAGACTGGGTGAACTATCCTTGCACTAATGCACTCTGTCAATGATTCCTTGACTTCATCAATTCTAATGCACTAGACCAGCTTGTCTCATCCCCAACAAGGGGAGATAACATTCTGGACTTGGTTTTCACCAGCATGAGTAACCGCTGCACCACTCCCATAAGATGTTCCTCCCTGGTAAGGTCAGATCATTGGGCTGTCTCATTCGAAGTTTCTACCCCCCCCCCCCCCAGCCATAATCAAGCTAAAAAACTTCTCAAAAGCTGACTACAACCTCCTAAGGGAGGGTATCTGTAGCTTTACACCACCGCCCCCCTCAGAGGATGCAGACAACTATACTGAACAGTACGCCAATGCAGTATACAACCACCTGTTCAACTGTATGGACTCAGCTATACCCAATAGAACTAAAACCTTCTCCTCAAGGAAACACACAGACCTGTTTGGTGGACATCCTCTATCAACAGGCTTTACAACAACAGGAAGAAACTGTTGTCCAAGGGTAAAAAGGAACAAATTCCAAATTGGAAAAACTCCCTCCTTAGCCTCAACAAGCAAATTATATCATTAGTGAAAAACTCCAAGGCCAATTATGAATCAAAACTAGCCTCTAAAACAAAAGGAAACCATAAAGTCTTTTTATGTTACGTCAGGAACCTCTGTGG
>NC_056751.1:134206963-134236963 GCF_019279795.1 Protopterus annectens
TCAGTTAGAAATGGGGAAGTACAAGCACAGTAGCATACTGAAGGACATCAAGAAGGGAAAATGATGTAGGCAGAAAGAAACATATTTTTTTTCAGTACAGGTGAATTTTGTTTTTGTTAAGAAGGGAAGAGGGAGAAAGTGGGAAGGAGGGTATAGGGAAGGAAGCAGGAGAAGAAAAGCAAACATAGAATGCAGGCAAAGACTGACAGAGGAGATGCTTGCTATAGACAGGATGGGGAACCCAGTAATGGGGGGTAGGGACAGGTGAGAAAGGCCTGGTAAACTAGACCAGAGGAGAACCTAACCAGAAGTCAGTCAGCTCTGTGAGTGACATTGTGGGTAGGTTTCACCTCTCATAGCTTAATGAATGTAGAAACCACAGGGACAGGGTTGACTTTGAGGTCACTGAGCTTCCACTCCACTTATCTTCCCCAGCTACTACATTTCCCACCATACCTCTCAACTTCATTGCTAAAGACTTCTGGACAAAGCGAAAAAATAATGTGAGGACAAAGGGCCAAACTGTGGGACAAATTTTAAATATTGCTCTTCGAAACATAGAAAGTTGCTGTAATAAAATATTTTGTATTAACATGCATTTTCTGAAAGTTATGAGGTCTGAAACTCAAATCTTTGCTCTCATTTAGTGACTACAGTCCTCAGTGATTTGCCAGAAAACCACAAATTTTACAAGAAACAGACCAAAAATATGAGGCGAATAGCTAAACATTTTGTAAAATTCTGGAAAGTAGAGGAGTATGCTGGGCCCTGCTGCATAATTTTAAATTAGGAACCTTCACAACTCCTCCTGAGATGTGAAAATGTAGGCCACCAGTCGTTTCGCTAGGTTGACTTCCACAGGGTAACATTTGCCACCCTGCAAAGATGCAGGCATGGGGAATGCTAGCGCCCCAGTGGTAGGCTCAGTGGCATGTGCGGTGCTCTCTGACCACTGTCTCATCTTTGCCTGTACCATGGATGATCCTGAAGAAAAAGAAAATAAATGGAAAAAAACTACAAAGTTTAAAAATGAGCAAAAAATAAAGGCATAAACACAACTGATTATTTGTTGTACATTTTATTAAAGTATTTCATTACTTCCAGCAGTACACTATGTGTCTATATCTGAAGAGCCTGTCTTGGGTCCTCTGGCAGGCAGCCCTACTCTTTCATTTTCCTGTGGCACTTGAAAACATAAAACAAACAGTAATGAGCTCAGCTTATCCCTGACAGCAGAAATAAATTACAGCTACAGCTGGAAGGCCTACTGTCCTTTGTCAATCTAGGAATAGAATGCTTACAATAATAAGGTGCCTCCCCCCATACCTCTTCTTCATACTTTCAGAGAAGGTCTGTATTTGTACCTGCCCTTCTTCCCAGAATGGATGATGTCAGAGACATCACTCTCTGCCCTGATAAGCTGTTGCTGGGCATATACTTTATAAAGGAAGGCCCTCATAGTACCCCTCAACAGGAGTGCCTGATGGTAGCTATTCAGAAGGTGCCAAAAAATGTTGCACTCCCTAATGTATCAGGTGGGATCCCTGCCAGAGTCTGTGCCTTCCAAGGCCATGTCTATTCACTAGATAAAATGTAGTGGAATAGTAGCTGGTGTACATATCTGCATGTAACAGACATGTGCATTGATGGGCAGCAGTGTAACATGATGCACACAATCAGTAATGTGATTAGTAGTGCCATGCTGAGTGACAGTAGCACTTTTGGGCTTCATACACACTCCTTAAATGACCTCATAGCTCATGACTGAGCAAGAATGGGCCCAGTAACGTGGACTAGGGGGTGGCATTATTGCATTTCATTGATGGTTATGCTATCCCATGATAAGCATAATAATCACACTATAAAACTCAAAACTTGGACCGTACTACAAAAGGAGGAGGAGTATCAATATTCGTCAAAGATACCCACACCTCCAGGTTGGTGGCACAGCACGAAGCATCAGAGACTATCCATGTGCAACTAACAGTGGGTAAAACTGCCTTCCAGTTTATAGCCTGCTACAGACCTCCCTCCCAAACCCAGGAACCCCACTCGGCCTTCCTGAGAACACTGGAAAATATGAAGGTCTCTCCAAACACCATTATATTGGGCGACTTCAATTACCCAAACATAGACTGGGAGCATTACTCTAGCTCCAACACCCTAGCCCAAAGGTTCCTAGAATTTATAAACTCAAATGCTATGGAACAACTTGTTACCACTCCCACAAGAGGGGAAAACATACTGGACCTGATCATCACCAACATGGGGACTCTATGCTCCACACCACAAGTGTATCCCTCACTGGTAAGATCAGACCATAAACTAATCTCACTGGATATTCACATCCCGACTCCACCCCCTGCCCTGAAAACCACAGTGAAAAACTTCTCTAAAGCAAAATTTCACACTCCTCAAAACTGAGGTGGAATCCTTCAAAGCCCCCGGGCCTGTGAAAAATATGGCCCAGACCGCAGAATCCTTTATAAACGCATTCTATGAACACCTTCAGGAATGCATGGATCATGCAATCCCAAATAAAACCAAGACCCAATCCTCCAAAGGCAGACATCCTGTCTGGTGGACCCCAGCCATAAACAAACTATACAACAGAAGGAGGAAGCTACTACATGATAGAGCAAAATCCCAAAAAGGGAAGGCATCTCTGATCAGTATTAGCAAAAAACTATGGGCACTCATAAAATCGTCTAAGGCCAGCTTCGAGAGAAAAATTGCACAGGACACTAAGGATAATCACAAGGCTTTCTTTAGTTATGTTAGGAACCTGGGTGGGAATTCCCAGATATGCTCAGAATTAGTCCAAAATGACAAAAAATACAAAGAACCCACAGACAACAACATCCTAGCTGACAGGTTCAGCGCAAACTTCTCCCCCCCCCACCAAAAGGGCAAATATTTATCCCAGCAGAGTGCTGCCCCCCTGACATCTCAGATGCTCAGGTAAGAGCTGCCCACTCCAAAGCAAAAAACACAGCATCAATGGGACCAGACGGTGTCCCGGGCTGCGTTCTACATGAACTCCAAGAAGAGCTAAACCCAAACATAAAACTACTGTTCAATCTCAGCCTTACTACAGGATATCTACCCAAAGAGTGGCGTACAGCAACAGTGGTCCCTCTCCACAAAGGTGGTGCCTCAACGGATCCTGGAAACTATCGCCCGATAAACCTGACTAGCTTGGTCTGCAAAGCTATGGAAAGGATCATCATGGACCTCATAAATAAAGATATTGGGGACCTACAGACACTGGATCCTACCCAGTTCGGCTTTGTTAAGGGCAGATCCTGCCTCTTAAACCTGGTTGATTTCTTTGAAACAGTCACCAAGGCAATTGACGAGGGGAAGGTGGTCCAGACAGCCTACCTGGACCTCGCAAAGGCCTTCGATACAATACCAAACTCGGGCATTATAGATAAGCTCACCAGCTTAAATATAGACCCCTATGTCACTAGATGGGTTGCAAACTGGCTCAAGGACAGAACCCACATGGTTAGAATTGCTGGAGCCATGTCAGACTCCAAACCAGTTACAAGTGGCGTCCCCCAAGGCTCAGTCCTGGGACCTCTCTTGTTCGGTATATATTTCTCGGAGGTACAGGCCAACACGGAGGGACTGTGGCTGACTAAGTTCGCAGATGACTGCAAACTGGGCGCCATAATCGACTCTCCAGCCAACACAAGCATCCTCCAAAAGGGCCTCATAGAAACAGACAACTGGTGCCAGAGCCATGGCCTCAAGCTAAACGCCAAAAGTGTATAGTCATCCCTTTGGCAAAAACAAAGTGCCCACAAATTACCACATAGGTGGTAATCCATTAAGTACAGAAGAAGTAATTAGGGACCTGGGGACCCAAGTTGATAGCAATCTCTCATTTGACAACCACATGGCCAAAGTGGTTAGAAAAACATTTTATATAGCCCACCTAATCATGAAGGGATTCACATCTAGATCAGGGGAGGTCATCGTGCCTCTTTACTCATCCCTCATCAGGCCCATAATTGAATACAATGCCCCTTTTGGGATGTACCTTACCAGACACCTGCAGCAACTGGAAAGTCCCCAAAAGTACCTCACCAAGAGGATCATAGGGCTCAAACAGATGCCATATGCTGCCCGGTTAAAGAAACTCCAGCTCTACTCAGTGGCATACCGCCTGCTCAGAGGCGATCTGTGCCTGACGTATAAAGCCATGTCCAACCCGGAATTAATGGACATGCTGCACCTCAGAAAATCCAAATCCCATCAAGCTACGCGCTCAAGAGACTTGAACCTCAGCACTGAAATAAATAGGACATGCTGGAGGGACAGATTCATAACCCAGAGGATCCCTTCACTCTGGAATAAAATCCCAGTCCAGGTTAGGCAGAGTCTCTCATTGACTCTCTTCAAGAGGAATCTTGATGAGTGGATGGGAGATCATAGGTTTACCCCGGGTATCACTTCTGTGTCACTGTTAGACAGAGGCACAGTATACTAACCTCGAAAAAGGGCATAGCAAAATTAATTTAAAATGGGTGGCGAAAGCCAAACACACTCTGGCTAGGCTTATAAATGCCCTAGGGCAGATAGCCTAGTATGAAACTATGAACCTATAAGCACTGTTTCAGCTCAAAAAAAAAAACACAGTCACCATTTTTCTAGTAATGGCATTTCAGAGAGCAACTTAGATATGCCAGAATGTATTGTCTTATGGGCAAGCTGATAGCAGACATGACATCTAGAAATGGAAATCAGGACTGCATTGACACGTAATGTTGCATAGAAGAGACATACACTGTCATCAAGCAGTAGAGTAACATTGCAGAAGGCATGAGGAGTGTCTGACAGGCTGTGGGGGCTCACAGAACACAAGAGACAGAGGAAGACAGGGTGTAGTCATTTTGGAAGAAGCTCGACCTGACATGGCACAGAGGACTAGCAGGACAGCTTGCAGTCTTATTGGATGGGGAGGGGCTCAACCTGGCAAGGTATAGAGCCACAGGTTGGAAGCTGCAGTCCTGTTGGGAAGGCTTTATCTGACAGGGCAAAGGGGACAGTCCTTTTTGGGGGCTCAACCTGATAGGGCACAAGAGTGAGATAGGACAGCTTATGGTCCTATTGGGGGTGGGGCTGAGCATTAAAGAACACAGGACAGGTAGATTGCTTGCAGTCCTGTTGAAGGGACTCGACCATTAAGGGCACAGAAGATATGCTCAGGCTTAGTCACTATACTACTTTGTAGGTGATGCAGTACTCTGCTATACGCAGATGGGCAGCATAATGTGCTACAGAGGATATTGAGCCTCTGGTTTACCAGACACAGACTGTCCTACCTGTATGTCTGAAGGACAGCATGCATGGCTAACATGCCCATGTCTGCCAGACTATGGTGCAGTGTCAGACGTGTTACACAGTATAAGCAGTCAGAGCAGTGACCACCATAACAGTGCTAGGGACAGTATGGAGGCACTCATCAGTAGGTATGAACATTCATGCATACAAAAACAAATCCACGTGGCTAACCCACAGATGTACATGTCCTGGCATGAGACGGAAGGAATGGCTGGGACTGGAAAAGTTCACCATACAGCAGACTGTAGTCCTACTCCAGGACCTCTACACACATAGTAGGCTTTTCCCTGAAAACTGTAAAACTGGCGGGGCTTTCTGAAAGAAGATGCTTAAGGAACTGGTGCCAGAGATGATTGCAGTAGGCAGCCATAATATGAAAATAGTACAAATGTGGCACAAGATTGAGGCCGCAGTGGTGCAGCGATTAGCGTTGTTGCCTCACAGCAAGAGGTTCTCTTGTTCGATTCTCAGCTGGAGTGCCTTCTGTGTGGAGTCTGCGTGTCCTCCCCGCGGTCAACTGACGTTAAAAACATGCAGGTAGGTCCGAGCATGAATGGGTGTGCCTTCTTTGGAGGTTGGGCATCGGGCTGGCAACTCGGCACCTTAAAAATCTACTGCCAGTCATGAGCAGACCGGTGTTCCGCTGTGGCGACCCCTAACCAGGAAAAGCCGGAAGTCTTTCGGCACAAGATTGTAGGTTTATAGTTTGTAGCTATATACTAGGCTAACGAGCACCAAGGCCTTTATAAGCCTAGCCATGCAATCCAACCCAAGTGTGTCCCTATGTATCATGGGCATTTGTCAGGAGGGGGTATGTTAGTCATGAAGTTTCAGTGATATTGTACTGAATGTCATTTTCAAGGAACAGAAAATCACCAGAGACAGACTGACTACTGGGTGCAGACCACCAACACAGAGATGTGTCACAGAGATGAAGGACATTCCTGGTATCTCTCAATGGAGAAATTGAGAGAATTTTTGTACCTGGCAGTGGCCTGGATGTGGAATTTAGGCTGATGACTGCTCTACTGTCTCTAATGGATGCCCCAGGTGAGTAGCAATATGTGCCATTGTTACAGGACAATGACTTGCACCTGTCAATGGGTTACTCAGGCAGAAGCATATGGATGTGTGACATCCAGGGACAACTGGGCTGCAACACCAATGACCTGCACCACAAGGTATGTATATATTTGTCCACAGGCTATGTATATGATTGACATGTAGCATTCTATATGTCACATACTGGTGGAAGAGATGAATATGATTTGTCATTGCCACTAGTATGTTATCTATATGCATTCACAGTTTCCACTGGGGAAGATTCCAGCACAACAGATCGGAACTTTCCTGATGTCAGTAGGTCATTGATGACTAAGAGATGGTACCATGCTCATGGAGCTGTTTGCAACACTAACAGTGAGGGGCACTCTAACATCATCCACAACTGAGGTGACTGTGAAAGGGGCAAGTTGATCCTCCAGCACTACATATGTTTAGTGAAGGTTATCATGTCCACCTCATCTCGACTCATTTAGCACAGGTGGCACCACCATAGATAGCCTTAGAAGGATGCACTAGCTCCAGAGTGAATGCACCTAGTATGGAGGAGAAGTCTGTAGGTGTTTATTATTGCCATATCTCTAGTAAGGACCCAGACCTAGGGGTCATCTTGGCATCTGTCTCCAGTTATCCAAGTCCATCTGCAGTTATCCAAGTCAGTAATCTAGGCACAGCTGGACAGTACTCACATCATGTCAGGGATGTTGAGTGTGCTCCATGGTCTTTGTGATGACCTGTATCCAATACAAGGAGTGCTGAACATTCTGAAGAGCATGCAGAGTGGCGCTCATTGAGGCCTGGAGAGAAACACCTGTTGAAGGCATTGGTTTCCCAAATAGCAGCCATTAGTGCATCCTTGTAGATGCAGGCAGATGGCAATCATGGCCATGCTAGAGGATGCCAGACTTACAAAAACAGCTACACTGTCCTCACTGGCCTTGGCTACCCCTGTCTCTTAGCGTGGACACTTCTGCAGACATGGCTAACACTCTTATGGTTGTAACTTGAACACACCATATCAGTGAAGCCAATTAGGCATTTACAGTTCAACACTGTCATACTCCTCTGTAGTTCTACCACAAGCAAGACCTACGTTTGTCAATTCAAGGGGTTGTAGATGACAGTGTTCTACTGGAATACCACAACAAAGGTCATGGTAGGGTTCTTGTGCACACTCTGATGTGGTACACTGTCCCTTTGGGGGGATGCTGGGGGATTATATGGTACACCCATCCAACATTCTGCCCATGGAAGCTCCACTATATCACTGGAGGATGTGATCCCTAACTCCACCCAACCTCCTAACCATGTACATGACTACCACATCTGTTATATATGACCCTTCCACCTATGCTAGTTATGATGTCACTGTGCAACACTTATTCCTTGGAAACGATTATGAATGTGCCCTGACCACCACTCTGACCTTTGTGGGTATGGTAATGTGCCATGCACAGCATGGCTAGTCAGTGCACTGCACTGCACATCCTATATGTTTATTGCATGCATCAGTTTCATTCTGTGTTTATCTTATCTTGGCTCGTAATCATGGACTGGATGCCCCCTCTTTGCTAGTGCTATGACTTGTTACACCCATCTTTGTCTTGCATGGGATCCCACCACGATCAGCTCCGTTGACAACTTTTTACCTGGCTCCTCCTGCACTATTGCCAAAAGTATGTCAGGCGGTGCTATAGTGTCCCCATGTTGTAGCAGTTTTCATAGTACAGTGTTAAGTAGAGTGGCACAGACCACACCTACTTTGTAGTAGGTCTCTGCAGCATACTACAGTGCACCACCAGATGTATCCATGTATCAAAGTGGGCCCTCAGCAGGTTGAACACATGTTCAATGATGTTAGTGTGATGGTGCAGTGTTATACACCAACTCTAACACAGTCTGGGGGCAGCTGATGGAGGTCATCAGTCATAGTTCCAAAGCATATCCTGCATCACTTGCAACACAGAATAGCAGACACCATTATGCGTGGCCTGCTACCTACATTCATGGGACCAGACTGTCCTAGTCCCCGTGGGTGACATTGTGTACACTTACCAATTAGATGACCGTGTGGAAAGCTTCCTCAAATAAATTGTTGATAAAGGTTACACATATGCCACATGTAAGAATCATAGAAACTTCATGGATAGTGTACAAATCAGAGGCTATGTGGAACAGTTGGAACCTTAATATATATGTGTGGATGCAGTCAATGGTACTTAGGACCTCAGAGAAGTACAGTATGTTTTAGAATGATTGCATAGTGCTGATTCTCTCCTTTGAATTCCATGTAAACCAAATATGCTTCTTCACTAACTGTGGCATCATGTCACTGAATTTCTGTACGATTCATGAAGCCAGAGCCTCCACAAATTCTGACGTCTCTTGTCAAACTCTGTAGGATTCCATAGCAAGATGATTAATGCTGCATAAACCATTGTATCCACTTGGATGGGCAGTCCGTGCATCCCTCTTGTTCCATGTAAGGATAGCACATGTCTACTAAATCTTGTATAATGTCTCTATTCACACAGAATAGGGGCTGTCAGAGTCCTAGTGTCCGGGAAGGGATGACATACCAATTGTTGGCAGACTGTTCTGCAGTATGAAGTGTGGCAATGTGCAGCACTGTGGATACTGGCTCCCAAGATGTCCACTAATTCACATAGACCAGCTAGAGCTGATGTTATTTGTAGCATCTTAGAGTGAGTGCTACACCTGTAGACCAAAGCAAGATATTGTTCAGAATAGATGATCACTGTAGTGCATCATACCAGCTTAATATATTTCCATATCATACCATCATGTGTGAGTTTATTTGTATACCTGATGGCTGTAACTCTCATTAGTGTGTTCACACTCATTTGCATGTCATTATGCGGTCGTTTGCATGGTGCATTGCATACTGAGCTATTTTGCTGCTAAAATGGTCTTGCTGTGTGTGCTTCTGAATCACTCACTCTCTGCATTTCACATTTATTCATTATTATTTATTTATTTTAACATTTAATGTTCTATAGTCCAATCTCGCCTTCATTCTTACATATAGGTTTGGAGCTGATCCGCGGCTCCAACTCGGCCGATTTCAAAGCTCAAAGTCTCTCAGTTGGCTCGTGGCAAGGTAGGTATCCCATAGTGCACTAGAAAGAATCCCCAGATCTCGTTTGCCATGTCTACGAGTTCAGAAGCACTCTCTTTCTTGGCCGTGGCTAAGTTGGATTTTTTCTTCTTTATTTTTGTTTATAGTGATCGTTTTTTCATAATAAGTAGCTTATTATAAATAGCTTAGTCGTTGTTATTATAGATAGTAATTTAGTGGTATGTTTTTGAAAATTTGCAAAGTTATTGTTGAAAACTTGTTGGCCGTTGCTTCCACATGCCTTTTTTCTCCTTTGAGTGGTATCCCTTCCTTGGTTTGCTAGTTTTTTGATATATTTACATATTTAGCGTAGGTCCGTGTTTGAGTTAGGACCTTTTCCAATCTTCTCTCTTTTGATTAGAATAATAGTATACATTTGATAGCTGTGTGCAGTGTTCTTATTAATTCTTATTAGCTAGTGTTGTTGAATTATTGCAGTTCTTGTAGCAAATTCTTGACGTAGCTTCTCCTCTGTTTACGGCTAGGTCCGTTTAAGTTAGAGGACCTAGTCCTCTATTAACCTTTCTCTAGGGTTATTTCCTCAGCAGAGCTAGGTCCGTTTAAGTTAGAGGACCTAGTCATTGTTTTTTTTTTTTTTTTGCTTGTCTTTGTGAGTTGTTCTTGAGCAGGGCTAGGCCCGTTTAAGTTAGAGGATCTAGTCCTCTGTTGTTCTTTCATTGTGTGCAGTGTTTCTTGCAGGGCTAGACCCATTTAAGTTAGAGGACCTTGTCCTCTCTTCCTGCTTTTCCCCTCCTGTGTTTGTGGTAATATGTCTAAGGAGTCTAAGGATCATAAACCTTCGGGTTTTAAAAAGTGTCTCAAATGTTCCCCAAAAATGTCACTGATGGACAGACATAGTAATTGTGTTTACTGCCTAGGTGCCATACATCTTCAGGAGAAACGTTCCTTTTGTCACTCCTTCAGTTCTCGGGTTCTCCAGGAAAGGAAGAACAAATTGATCCTGAAAGGTCTCCTTAAGCCTTCCTTTGAGGAGGATTTAGCCAGCTCATCATCATCACCACATTCCAGGTCTCCCTCTTCTAAAAAAGAGAAAGTCAAGCCGGCCAAGAGACAGTCTCCCACATCGACTTTTTTATCTGGACCTCCACAGAAAATTTCAAAACTGGACAAGTCTTCTACCTCTTTGGCTCCACTGTCCTCGGACCCGGTCGTGGTTATCAACATCAACCCTCCAGTATTGGCCCCAAGATTTTCAGAGCTGACTACTGAACATTCACCTTGGAGCCAGTCTAGAGAATTATTACCGGTCTCCCCGACTCTCAGATCTCCGATTTTGCAGAGATCTAGATCACCTACCTGGTCTTCTAGATCCCCCAAGAGTCTTTCTGAAGAGTATGTAGAGAGAGTAGTGCTTAGACTTTTGAAGTCGTCAGCGCTAGCTAATTTGTTGCCGGCTCTGACCCAGTCAGTTCCGGAGCTGTCTAAGGCCATACTCCCTGCTTCTGTTCCTCCTCCAAGTGATGTTGGTCCTTCAGAGCCAGAGCTATTGGTGCCACTTGTTGTGGAACCGTCGGTTCCGGCACCTCTCTTGTCTATCTCAGATTTGAGTTCCGCTCCAACACCTTCAGCGCCATCCTTGGTGTCTAGGAGCCAAAGCTCACCAGTCGGCCCCAACAGGGACACTTGGACCTGAACCTTTTCTGTTCTATGCCTACCTCTCAGTGCATCAGCTAGGATGAGCTCTGATCCTACATCTATCTCGGAGCCGATCACTTTGGAGCCGAGGGCTACTTCTGCTTCCTCGGAACCAGGGGTGTCCTCGGAGCCAGAGAGATCTGGTTTCGAGATGATGAGGAGCATGCTGTCTAGGTCTTTCACTCCACACAAGGGTACTGATGCTCTTCCCCATCAAGCTCCGACCTCTGTTTCAGCCCCAGCTCTCTCTCTTGACAGCAGAGACCCGCAGCCTCATGAGCCCCCATTGGGTGGCTCCCAGTCTTCCGAGACCTCCCCGAATACCCTTCTGAGGAGCCTCCTCAGAAGAGAACTTGCAAGAGGAAGCATGTAGATTCCCCTGATGAGTCCATCACCTCTGACACTGACCTCGAGGAGTCAGAAGAGTCCCCTAGGTCGACCTCTGATGATATCTCCTTTGTAGATATCCTAGAGATCCTAAAACAGGGAGGTGGCTGGCCCACTGTCACCCCTTCTGATGAGGAGTCAGTGTACCTGAAGGCTTTCGGGTCTCAACCTTCAGCCTCTTGGGTGTCTCCAACTTTTGATGAGCTCTTAGATTTAGTCAGTCGAAAGGTGTGAGAAACTCCTGATGCCGTGGAACCAGTCCCCAGAAGGCCCAACAAATTTCTTTCATCCCCCAAAGAGAAAGTTTTTGTCTAAGGGTGTGCCTGTAGATGCCATGGTGGTGGCAGCAGCCACAAAGAAGGAACTAACGGAAACTTCTTCATTTATCCATCCACCGAACAAAGAGTCTTGAATGATGGATAGATACGGGAAGCATATCTTCTCTTCAGTGGCGTTTACACTCAGATCGCTGAATTACCTCACCCATTTTACTAGGCTTCAAAGAGATCTCCTAAAGGAACTAGGAGATACTCTCCAAGGTACCTTAGCCGAAGGAGTCCCTGAGAAGGTCACTGCTCAGTTGTCTACCTTAAACTCTATTGTTAACTCCTCCATGAGACTGATATCTTATGCAGCAGATGGAGCGAGCAAGGCAGCGGGTTCAGGGTTAAGATACACTCCTGGATGCATTTATGTAATTTTTGCGGAGCCCTTCAAATCTACATTTACCATTGCCCCCTTTGACGGTTCCCCTCTGTTTGGACCAAAGTTAAAAGATACACTCACCAGGTGTGAGCAAGAAGGGTAAACACTTTCTGCTGTGGGAGTACATTTTTCCGTCCCTTCTAGACCATACCCTAAAGGTCCGAGAGGCGGGAAAATGTAGTTCAAGAAATCTCAGAGATTTTTCCCGGATGCACAAGGTGATTCCTCCTTCAGCGGCAGAGGAGGAGGAAGTAATGGTAGACATCGCCCTAGAGGCGGGGGGGGGGGGTCTGCAAATTCAGGGTGGTCGCAATTCCTTTCATGGACATCCCTATCAGTGCTCCTGAAGTGGGGCCTGACTACACTTCTCTGGAGCCAGTCGGGGGTCGCTTATCTTTGTATCCAGAAGCCTGGCATGACATCACCCAAGACAAGTGGGTACAAAGTATAATTTCCAGAGGATACTCCATACCCTTCTCTTTCCCACCTCATCCCACCAAGAAAATCCCAGATGTTCCACCTAATCACAGGGATCAAGCAACTATAGAAGTCCAAAATTGCTTCAAAAGTGAGTCATCCAAACCGCCCACACAGATCAGATAGGACTCGGAACTTACTCAAGATTATTTTTAATGCCAAAACAAACAGGGGACTGGAGGCCCATTTTGGATTTCAGCAAGTTAAATGAATCAGTAAAGAAGTCCAAGTTCCGAATGGTAACACTGCAGTCTATACTTCCTCTGTTAGGGAAAGACAATTGGATGTGCTCCATAGACCTCCAAGATGCGTACTACCACATAAAAATGGACAGAGCATCAAGGAGTCATTTACACTTCCGGCTGAGAGCCTGTCATTACCAATTTTGTGCTCTGCCCTTTGGTCTCACCACAGCCCCCAAGGTGTTCACCAAATGCATGGCGGTGGTAACGGCTCACTTGAGACGTCTTGGATTCCAAGTGTTTCCATACCTGGACGACTGGCGCCTGACTGCCACCACTAGGCACCTACTTCTATAAGCCAGGGATTCAACCATCCAAGTCTGTACTCAACTGGGGATTACTGTCAATTGGGAAAAGTCTGCCTTTTCGCCCTCTCAAAGTGTGACTTTTATAGGCGCAGAAATAGACACAGTCGTCATGATGGCTCGCCTTCCTGCAGACAGAATACAAAATCTAAGACAACAGATATACAGTCTACTCCCCCAACACAAAGTCAAAGCGAAGACAGTGCTCAAACTTCTAGGAACCATGGCCTCTGCTATAACTCTAGTTCCACTAGCCAGACTACATATGAGAATCCTTCAATGACTACTTTTTTCCCAATGGTTTCTTCAACAACTGTCTCATCCTATTTTGATAATGGAATCTTGCAAAAAGGACCTTCATTGGTGGATTCAGTCCAATCAACTAACGACAGGGACATCATTCGTTCCTCACCAACCCGTTGCTACTGTGACCACGGATGCCTCCCAGATAGGGTGGGGAAGGCATTATCTAGGCAGGACAGTCCAAGGCACATGGAAAGAACATGAGGCTCACTTGCATATCAATGTCCTAGAGATGAGAGCGGTGCTACTGGCATTGCAAGCACTTCACGACTAGGGACAATAGCAATCCAATCAGACAATATGTCAGTGGTATGGTATATAAACAAACAAGGAGGAACCAGATCATATCCCCTATGTCGAGAGGCTGTTCGTGTTTGGCAGTGGGTGATGTCTTCTCAACGCTTTCTAGTTGCAATGCATATTCCGGGAACAACCAGTGTGAAAGCCTACAAGCTCAGCAGGGCAATCATGATGCCTCACGAGTGGTCTCTGAATCAGAAAGTTGTGGAACAGATTTTCCGCAAATGGGGACAGCCTTGCTGCGATCTGTTTGCCAGCCCAATCAACGCCAAATGCAGCAGCTACTTCTCCCTTATCCTCCTTCCGGGGGAGACACAGAGAGATGCACTTGTTCACAATTGGCCCTCGGGACTTCTTTATGCATTCCCTTCCTTTCTGCTAATATCAAAAGTGATCCAGAAAGCAAAAGCCTTGGGAGGCAGAATGATTCTTATCACTCCTTACTGGCTTCATCAGATCATCAGATTTGGTTCCCCTTTCTCGGGCCTCACCTTCTGGACGATCCATGGACTCTGGACACAGTACCAGACCTTCTGACATACATGTCAGGCACCTTCCACCCCTGCCACCACACCCTCAACTTGACAGCATGGCTGCTCCACTTCCATCCCTAGTCAGGCTTCATGATTTTTCTCCTGAAGTTACACATATTCTCATGTCTTCTCATAAGCCTTCTACGAGAAAATTGTACACTAGCAAATGGAAAAGATTTTCTATGTGGGCACGAGAAAAAAACAAAGATCCTTACACAGCCTCCATTCCCTTGGTGTTAGAATTCTTAGCTGAACTTTTTCATCAGGGATCAGCTGCTGCTACAATCAAAGTTCAATTGGCAGTGATCTCCAATTTTCATTTGGGACAACATGTACCTAATCTTATGGCTCACAGATTGTGTAAATCATTTTTAAAAGGCACTACCTTGCTGAGACCCCCTTTTCAGGAACCTGTATCTCCTTGGGATCTAAATTTTGTTCTGTCCAAACTTACTTCCTCGCCTTTTGAACCCGCACATACTTGTGAATTAAAGTTCCTTTCATGGAAGACCATTTTTCTAGTAGCCATTACATCTGCCAGAAGAGTGTCAGAGTTACAAGCACCGTCAGTCAAACCTCCTTACTTGATCTTTCATAGAGACAGAGTTTCCCTTCATACAAATCCGTCCTTCATCCCCAAGGTTTGCTCTCAATCTAATATGAGTCAAACTATTGAACTGCCAGTCTTTTTTCCTAATCATTCAAACAGAGTGGAATATAAGATCTGATATTGTTAATCCTCATTCATTCCTTACGTGTGGGTAGTCAGTTCCGACCTCGGAACCGGGCCGGCCATCTTCCAAGCTTGCGCCACCTACAAACTCTCAAGCTAAACTCTTACCCAGAATTCCCCTCTCCCTGTTACCTCAGATTTCGTTTGCCGCATCGCCATTCGGTCGTGTCAAGCTACTTCTCTTGAGCTAAGTACAATATTTTTTTCATACCTAAGTTCTAAGACAGCTTTTTTCACAAAAAAGTTATTAGATAGTTATCTCTTACCTTATCACATTTAGCGATAACCTTTTTTGAATTATTTTCAACTCTTCTTTTTCTTCTCTTCTTACCGTGAGGTAATTCCTTTTTTTTTTTTACCATCGTTGGTAAACCCCTTTCCTTTTTACCTTCAGGTATTTCTTGTACCATTGCTTGTATTTTTTCTGGTTTCTCCTTTCCTTCTAACCATGGCAGATAAAAAAGGTAGTACAGGGTTTAAAAGATGTTTGGATTGTGGCCATAAATTGCCTACTTCTGATGCACATTCCCTATGTGTCTACTGCTTGGGTGTGCCTCACTTAACAGTTGACCCGCCTTGCGGGATTTGTAAGAACTTCTCTAAAAGGACGTTAATTGAAAGGAAAAATAAATTAATATTGAAGGGGCTACTTAAATCTCCCTTTTCAGAAGCTTCATCCCCTCCAAGATCCCATAAGAAAAAGAGTGATGAACAAAAAAAGGCCAAGTCTCTTCCTTCGTCCCCAGCTGAGGACTCTCAGGAACCGAGACCTAAGAAAGCTAAGCTTTCCAGTTCGGATTTGACTTCTTCGGCTCCAGCGCTGTCGTGCCTAGACCTTCGGCACTGAGGCCATTGGTGCCATCTGCGACTTCGGCACCAACTAGTGTGCCCCATACCACATCGGTACCGAGGAGCTCCTCGGTTCAGACTCCCTTACCGGCACCGACTGTTCAGTCAATGCAGACTGTTACGAAGTTGATGGATGTTTCGACACCCATTCCTTTTTCAGCTCCGACAACTTACCCGACACCGACTACCATCTCGGTATCAACCATTCAGTTTTCATCACCGATGTTTTTGTCTCAGGCCTTAGCGCCGACAACTACTTCAGTACCAACCTCATCGTCGGTGCAGACCATGCCTTCAGCACTGATGATTTCCTCGGTGCAGACACCAGTAGTTCAGACTATTACAGCTCTGTTGTTTTCAGTGCAGACTTCCCCCATGGTGGGCACCGAGCTTGCTCCATCCTTGGATAGACTTGACTCTCCCTCAGCCATGTCCGTGAAGTGCACTAGAAGCCTCTCTGAACACGATGTGTTGCGTCTTGTGGCTCAATTGCTTTTGGCCAGAGGTACCCCCCAGGACCTATCCTTCCTCGGGAGGTGATCACCCTTTACCAAAGACCCCTACTTATTCTCCTCCTTCATTGCCTTTGAAGCCCCTTGATATAGCACAGTCTTCCCCCACTACGGTTCCCTTTATGGACCTCACTAAGGAGCCGCAGTTGCCTTTGTGGCAGGAGAGTCTTGCCACAGCACAGGATGTCAGCTGTGGCGTATGTACTTTGGCGTTTCACAGCCATCCGGGAACTCCGGGTCGGCAGGCTGAGCCACTTGGGTGAGGGGTGACCCCTGCCATGGGTCCCCACTCCTCTTCAGGTGGACTGGCCTTCCAGCTAATGGAGAAGGCTCTTGCGTTGGTTGTCAATCCTGTGCTATCACTTTCCCACCCTCCTCTGGACCACAATGTATACAAGCCACTCCTAGCGGACACCGGGCACAAGGGTCTCAGGACATACTCCCACAGGAGACCCCTTTTGGGCTGTCTTCCCCAGCTTCTCCCTCTGAGGAAGATCATCAAAAGAGCTCGTGCAAGCAGAAGCACATGGATTCCACAGAAGAGTCCCTTACTGAAGGCACAGACTTTGATGATGGTAAAGGGTCCCCTCGATCACCCTCTGAGGTATCCTTTGGTGATATCCTTGAAATCCTTAAACTGAGAGGTGATTGGCAGCCGTCTAACCCAACCTCTGAAGAGTCTGTGTTCCTGCAGGCCTTTCATGCCCGGCCCCCTACCTCCTGGGTCATTCCACCTGCCGACGAACTTGTCCGGCTCATCGTGCAGCATGCGTGGAAGGCTCCTGACACCGTTGAGGTCATTCTCTGGGGGCCAGATAAAATTTTGCCCTATCCTGCTAGTGATCCCCCATTGGTCCAAAGGTCTTCCTGTAGATGCCTTGGTGGTGGCGGCTCAACTAAAAAGGACCTAGCAGAAGAAGAAAGTCCATCCACCCAGCAAGGAGTCCCGGGCTCTGGACAGAATTGGGAAGCATACCTTTGCATCAGCTTTCTTGGTAGTTAGGTCCCTGAACTATATGGCACATTTTACCAGGCTTCAAAGAGACTTAATTTCTGAGCTCTCTGAAACTTTGGCTGGAGCTGTGTCTGATGAGGTCCGTGACAAAGTGGCCTCTCAGCTAACCACCATTGAATCGATATCTAACTCCTCCATGCGCCTGATATCTCACGCATCAGAAGGAGCAGCAGGTTCAGGCATTGTTCTGAGACGCCATGCCTGGATGCGCTTGTGTAATTTCGTGGAACCCTTCAAGGCTTCCTTTCTCAATGCTCCCACTGAAGCCTCTTTGTTGTTCAGACCCAAGGTTAAAAGCACACTGGCCAGATGTGAACAGGACGGTAAGACCCTTTCTGCTGTGGGTGTCCGTTATTCTTCCCCTCAATGGGCTTTCTCCAGAAACCAGAAGAGTGGGAAGATATGGCACAAAAAGTCTCAAGGTTCTTTCCGTGACACACAGGCCGAGTTCTCCTCTAGAGGCAGAGGGGGAAACTCTCAGGGAAGATGCCCCTTTTGGGGCAGAGGGGGTCCACGTAACCAGAGCTCCAGGGATTCTTTCCCTGGCCAATCCTACCAGCGCTCCTGAAGAGCGGCCCAACTGCTTTCCTCTGGAAGTGGTTGGGGGTCGTTTCTCTTTGTACCCTTCTGCCTGGCTAACCATTACCACCGATTCTTGGGTACAAAGAATAATAACCAGAGGTTATCATATCCCCTTCGACCTTTGTCCCGCTCCCCTGACAAGCTTACCCGACATTCCACCCAGTCAAAGGGAAGAAGCAGCATTAGAGGTTTCAAAGCTGCTAAGAAAAAGAGTAATCCAAATAGTCCCTCCAGACTAGATAGGATCCGGATTCTACTCAAGACTATTTTTTGTGCCAAAAGAAAATGGGGACTGGAGACCAATTTTGGATCTCAGTGTATTGAACAAGTTTGTAAAGGTACAGAAATTCCGGATGGTCACAATACAGTCTGTCCTTCCGTTTTTGGAAAAAGATAATTGGATGTGCTCGATAGAGCTTCAAGATGTGTATTACCACATAAAAGCGGACAGGCAATCAAGAAGATTCCTTCGCTTCCGTGCGGGAGACAGTCTTTACCAGTTCAGAGTACTGCCCTTCGGACTCTCTACAGCCCCCAGAGTGTTCACAAAGGGCATGGCAGTCGTCACAGCTCACTTGCGATTACAAGGATTCCAGGTGTTTCCATACCTAGACGACTGGCTCATCTCCGCCCCCACCAGACATCTATTGGAAGAAGCCCTAGCATACTCTCTTCTCACTGCAGAAAGGCTAGGCATAACCATAAACTGGCTAAATCCAATCTCACCCCATCTCAGTCCACAGAATTCATAGTGATCATCTTGAACACAAAGAATTGCAGAGCATCCATTCCGAAGCACAGAATTGTAAGGATAAAGCAGCAACTGATTCCAATCCTTTCAAGGAAGAAATCCACAGCTCATTTTGTTTTCCAGTTGTTGGGTTGCATGGCTGCCTCCATTACTATTGTCCCCCTAGCCAGGTTTCACATGAGGCTTCTACAATGGCTACTGCTCACCCAATGGTAAGCCCTTTCAGTACCCTCTTTCAGCCAAGATTCGGGTCACTCACAGGTGCAAGCAGGATTTAAATTGGTGGATGGCACACAATCCATCACAATGGTCCGCCCCTTCTCCCCCCCCCAACATGCCAAGGCTACAGTGACCACGGACACCTCCCTGATGGGGTGTGGGGGTTATTTCAGAGACAGACAGTCCAAGGTACGTGGTCTGAAATGGAGGCCCATCTGTATATAAATGTTCAGAGCTGAGGATGGTGCTTCTGGTTTTGCAAGCATTCCATCCCCTTCTGCCATCTGGAACTATTGCGATACAATCAGACAACATGGCAGTGGTCTGGTCCATCAACAAACAAGGTGGAACCAAATCTTACCCACTCTGTCGAGAGGCTATGATGATATGGCAATGGGCGATGGCTACCAACTGCTTTCTTCTAGCAACACACATTTCTGGGAGTTCCAGCATGATAGCAGGCAGACTCAACAGGTGTATTCTTCAACCTCACGAATCGTCCCTGAATCCTTTGATAGTGGCGGAGATTTTCAACCGCTGGGGTCTTCTTGCTGCGACCTCTTTGCGTCCCCGACCAACTACAAATGCAGCAACTATTTCACCCTGATTCCCCCTCCGGGACAGTCACCCAGGGACGCTGTAGTCCATGATTGGCCCTAGGGTCTACTTTATGCATTTCCACCTCTCCCCCTCATTATCCAGTTTCTGAAAAAAGCCCTCTTGCTGAAGAGCAAAGTAATCCTCATAGCACCATATTGGCCTCATCAGATTTTGGCCTCACCTGCTAGATCAACCGTGGATTCTCCATCCAACCCCGGGGTTGATCACCCATCTGCAGAATCTGATTCACCCCAATTTGAACAGCCTGAAGCTCACAGCTTGGCTCCTTTAATTTCTTTGATTGCCAGGCAGAATTATCTTTCTTTGCCAGTACGTGACATTCTTATTGCATCTCATAAGTCTTCCACCAGTATTACATATCTCAGCAAGTGGAAAAGATTTACTATTTGGCTGAAAGAAAAACAGGTAGATCCTTTTTCAGCACCAGTGTCGATAGTACTGGAATATCTGTCTACCTTATTTCAATCTGGTCTATCTGCCTCTACCATGAAAGTTCATTTGGCCGCAATATCTAATTTTCATGATGGTGTCCAAGACTCTTCTCTAATGTCACACAAATTATGCAAGACTTTCATAAAAGGCGTGAATCATCTAAAACCCCCTTTTGGAGAACCTACTCAACCATGGGACCTGTCATTAGTACTACAAGCTTTGACAATGCCACCTTTCGAACCAGCTTCTTCTTGCGACCTCAAATATTTGTCATGGAAAACCTTATTTTTGGTTGCCATTACTTCTGCCAGACGTATCTCTGAACTTCAAGCCTTATGCATCAAGAGACCATATTTGATTTTTCGTAGAGACAGAGTGTCATTGAGAACTAATCCTTCCTTTCTGCCAAAAGTGATCTCTGAAATGTCCATTAATCAAACCATTGAATTGCCAGATTTTTTTCCCAATCATTCAAACAGAGGAGACTATTGCCTACATACCCTAGATATTCACAGGCTAATTCACTTCTACTTGAACAGGACTAAGGTTTCTTGTAAATCAGACCAGTTATTTTGACCTATTCTGGACCTAGATTAGGATGTGCTGTTGCTGAGGTCACATTGGCTAAATGGTTAAAAGACTGCGTAACCTTCATTTATAGAAAACATAATATCCCATTAACTACTACCATAAAGGCTCATTCTACAAGGTCGGTGGCAACTTCTGCTGCCTTCCTTGCCAGAGCCTCTTTACATGACATTTGTGCAGCTGCAACTTGGGCTAGTCCTCATACCTTCATCAATCATTACAAGTTGGATTTGGCCTCCAGGGGAAGAGCATCTTGTGGTTCAATGGTGCTCAGGAATGTCCTTCCATAAGAGCCTCCCAGGAATAAAGGTAACTGGGGACTCTGTCCCACATGTAAGGAATGAACGAGGATTAACAATATCAGATAAAGAAGTTATGTCTTACCATAACGTTCCATCTGTATTGTTGATCCTTTTTCAATCATTACGACCCTCCCTCCTCCCCCCTCCTCTGACTTTTAGTGGATCTCACCATCCGGTTCTCTTAGGTCATTTGACCAGAGGTAGCCTTTACCTTCATTTGACTTGCAAACTCAATGTGAGGTAACAGGGAGAGGGGAATTCTGGGTAAGAGTTTAGCTCGAGAGTTTGTAGCTGGCGTGAGCTTGGAAGATGGCTGGCTCTGTTCCAAGGTTGGAACCAACTACCCACACATAATGACTGAAAGAGGATCAACAATACAGATGGAACATTATGGTAAGACATAACTTCTTTTTTCATCAATTTGATGTTCACAGGCAGTTAATGTTCTATCTACATAGAACCTAGGAGCTTAGGAGATCAGACCAATTGTTTGTATATTTTTCTGAGGCAAGAAAAGGTATGCCAGTCTCTAATTGTATTAGTTTTTGGTATCATTCGAAAGGGGTCAATAGTTGTCACCCTAGTAGGATATGATCGATAGTCCATGCTGCTTCTCCAAGGATAGTCTGCATCTGTCCCCTCTAAAGTTTTGATTATTGGCAAAGACTTTGTCAACGTCAATAGAACCTTTTTTAGGCAATACCAACCTGATAAACCCACTAACATAACGAAGCAAGCAAAGGAAAATATGAAGGTGTTACTGGTCAATACTAGGAGCCTACATAAGAAACTGTACTCCCTACAAGCTCTTCTCACCCTGCAGGATAGAGCCATCTGTGTAGTAAATGAGATGTGGTTTAAAACAATGGAGAGTACTTGGTGCATGTCTGTAACATGTTCCACACTTTTCCACTAACTACTGTGCAGGAGGCAAAGAAAAGGAGAGGCTTCTTAGTCTTCATCCAGAAAAGACTCACAGCAAGACTGGTAAAGCAGCATGATGTGCTAGTGCTTCTTCATACCCACATAACAATTAGAATGGTCATGTACCATATATTAACTAGCTATAGGACTCCCTCTTTGACCCGGGAAAGTCGCTACGCTTACGTACAGAAACTGGAATCACTCAGTATTAAACCCAGTACCATCTTCCTAAGTGACCTAAACTATCCAGCTGTAAACTGAGAAACCTACCCCACCACTAATGCACAAGTACAGAAATTCCTGGAGTTTGTCAGTGGGGATTAGGGTATAGCTCCTTTTCCCATTGTGGTGTGGTCTCGGAGTTGATGTATATAATTAGTAGAGGGTGCAGGGCGCTTGCCCCCTACAGAAAACAAGTGTTTGTGCCTGTATTTATTTTTATATTTTTGCTGTGTGTCACTTGATGTTCTGTTCTTTGAGTCTTTTGGATATTGTGCCCTTCACTCATTTGAGCATTTGACGATATAATAGAAAATTCTCACATTAATTATGTTAAGATCCTAGTTATTTTTCTAGGGGTAATGTATAATTATTGACCATACAATAGGTAAGGCCAGTCTAACATGAAACAAAGCATGTTAATTCAAGCAGCAAAAGAGAAATTGGCTAGGTTTAAAATGGCCCACAAGGGCAGCTAATCTAGTAATAATCTGTGAACCTATAAGAGTAAATAAACAATCCTAAGTAGCCAGTTGAAGTGAATGTCAGAAGTCTGAGATGAGTGATGTTGCATTGGATAAGGCTAAACATTGAATCTTGAAGTGACTGTGAATAATTGCTGAGAAACAGGAAGGCAAGAATAGGCTAGAGTAGTCACTGTTACACAGTGTGGATATTAGAAGGCAAAAAAATACAAAACAGTCTTTTTTGTGAATTTTCCTGCATTTACTTTGCATGCTTGTTGTTGTAATCTGTCTTTCTGTTATACTTTTGCTGTTCTGTCTATTCCATAATCTTATTTTAAACCACTAACAGTGAATTTTTAATTAACTTATTTTTTTTACAAAAGTAAATTCTTTTATGATACTTAATTGCAGTATTGTAACGTGACTGCAAGTGTTTGTTTATATGATGTAGCTCTGCATTTCTGTATGTTGCATGATTTCTCCAACTTACTGGCATACATTTCTTTTGTCCTTGATTTTGCAGAACATCACAGATTTTGTTTCATATTTTACCCTGTCCCTCATAAAATGTTTTGATTTTCTCATAAATCTCTCAGGATCACTGTCAGTTAACAGAGGGAATCTCACAGAACAAGAAGAGGATCAAATGCAGAATGCTAAACCGAAAATAAGAATTACCTCAATAATATGCACACGTTTAGAAAGATTACTGTTAAGCAACTATTTTTGATTTCCTAGTAAACAAATGCAATATATAAATAAATAAATAACAGTAGAGCACAAAACTTTTAGCACAACTACTCAGGCAAAAGAAAGCAGAAAGGTCTGTTTCCAAGCTTAGGCAGCCTATAACAAGGAAGGTAGACAAGAGATCCTGTAGCGATATTAGACATATTTCGAAAATTCTGTGAAAGTCTGTATAAAACAGAGAAATATGGAAATCAAGAAAAGACACAAATGGAAACGTTTATGGAAGAATTATATATACCAAGATTATAGGTAGATGAGGCTCAATTACTAACGGTTAGGATAGGAGTAGATGAGATAAAAAAATTGATGTATAACCAATCTACTGGAAAGTCCCCAGGAATACATGGTATTCCTGTGGAAGTTTGGAAGCTAGGATGGAAAAAAAACGGATAGATATCTGGAAAGTTTTGTTTAACGATATTTTAAGAGGAGGAGAAATACCAACATCCTGGTAGCTGTAATACCTAAAGAGGGTAAAGATCCGTCAGATCCAACTTCATACAGGCCCATTTCAATACTAAACCATGATTTTAAAGTGTTCATGTCTATAATGGCTAAAAGAATGGCAAGTGTAATGCTAAAATTGATAGATATGGATCAATGTGGTTTTGTGAAGAGGAGGCACATATTTTACAACATTATCAGAACATTGATGATCCAGAGGGAAACGGAATGTAACAAAATACCATTGTTGTTGTTGGGTCTTGAAGCAGAGAAATAATTTGATAGAGTAAGCTGGGATTTTATGAGCAGGATGATGGAAGCATTTCCATTTCCTAAAAAAATTATAAGGTTGATTAGGAGGATATATGAGGCATCGGAAGCAAAAATTAAAGTGTGTGGGGTCTTCTCTGATAATTTCTGCTTGAGCAGTGGAGACAGGCAGGGGTGCCCTTTCCCCCTTTGTTATTTGCATTATATTTAGAACCATTGGCAAAGAAAATAAGGGATTAAAAAATTCAAGGATATAAATGGTATGTTAGTCAGGAAAAGCTGACTGTATTTGTAGATGATATTTTTTATACCTGACAAAACCAGAAGGAGACATTACAGTGTTGTGGAACATTTTGAGACAGTTCAAATCTTTTCGGTATACAAAATTAATGAAGCTAAAACAAAGGCAATAGCAGTAAATTATGTGCTCAAATATGAATTGGTTTGGCAGTATCCATATTTATGGGGACTTGATAAAATGAAGTATTTAAGGGTATGGATTGAAAATGATTATGGTGTGGCAGCTAAGGATATGTGGGAAAAGACTAAACAAAAGATAATAAAAAAACTGAGAAAATGGAAGCTTTGTTATATGGCTATGGACAGTAAGATACAAGCATTTAAATGTTTTAGTCCTGACAGTCTTATACACAGGTCAGGCATATCTTTATCAACCAGAGGAGAAGTTGTGGATAGCAGTTAATAAAGAGCTGAAGGACTTTATCTGGGTGGGGAAGAAGAATCAAGTGGGATAAGCTGATTCTTCCATTAGACCAGGGCAGATTGGGATTACCCGATTTGAAGGGGTATTTCAGAGCTACACATTTAAGGCTGCTATACATAGCATAAGCTATCTCTAATGTTCATTCTGACAATGTTCTCAACTGCCCTTCAGCTTCCAAACTATGCAAGGCCTTCTTAAAAGAGGTCTTTCTCCTCAGACCTCCAGTAAAGGATCCCTGTCCACCATAGGATCTCACTGTGGTTTTGCAGAGCTTAACTCAAAAAAAATGGTGATTGTGACCTAAAGTTTCTTTCATGGAAAACAGTTCTTCTCATTGCCATCACTTTGGCAAAGAGAATACGGGAAATTCAGGCCTTATCTTCTAAGCTGCTTTACATAATTTTTCACAAAGATAGAGTATCCTATTGTACAAACCCTTCCCTTATGCCAATGTAGCTACAAAAGTCACTTTTAACCAGACTGTTCAACTACCAGTCTTTTTCCCAAATTTCTGCAATGAGAGAGAATGATTGTTGCATTCGCTAGATGTTCACAGACAGTTATGTTTTTATTTGCACAGGACTAAGCCCTTTCGAAAGTCAGATCAGTCATTTGTTTCCCTCGCTGCTAGCCATCTAGGTCAGGCAGTTTCGAAAGTTACTCTCGCCAAGTGGATTACAGATTGTATCACCTTCATTTATAATAAAATTTGATTACAGCTACCTTGCCCTCCTAAGGATCACTCCACCAGGTCTATGTCTATCTCATCCACCTTCTCTTCCAGGGCTTCTTTAGATGATATCTGTGCAGCAGCCACATGGTCTAAGTCTCACATTTGTATCACATTATAAACTGAATCTTGTTTCCCAGAGCAGAGTTTCATTCGGTTTGGCAGTATTCCAACATATCCTTTCTTGTGACCACCCAGCAGTTGCATAGCTGGAGACTTTACCCATACGTGAGGAGGAATGAGAGAGACAACATCAGATTTATTAGATATGTACTTACCATAACTTGTTGTTTCTGTTTTGTCTTCTTTCAATCCTCCTCACCTTCCTTCCCTACCATCCCCTTCCATGCACTGTAGAAGACCTGGAGAGAACTATTATTGGGAACTGTTATTCCTGTTTTTTTTTTTTTTTTTTTTTTTTTAGCCTCTGGCTATGGAGATGTATTTAAATTTCTCTCTTCTTTCTTTGCTGTCTATTATCTGTGGTCAGCAAATTTGATCTGAGGAGGCTGGTTGGAGTGCAGGGCATTGTGGGTAGTGGGAGGAGCTCGAGACTTGGATCCTAGTCTGAAGAAATGTGGCCAAGTCGGATCAGTGGGTGGATCTATATCCCATACTTGAGGAGGAATGAAAGAAGACAACACAAATACCAAGTTGTGGTGAGTATATAACTAATAATTATTGTCTATGGGATGGGTAAGGCCAATCTCTAACCAAATGGGATAGGTTAATTTGAGCACAAAAAGGGAAATTTGCTAGGTTTAAAATGGCCTGCAAGGGCAGGTAGCCTAGTACTTACCTCTGAAACTATAAAGCTCTGGAAGGGAAGCTGAAGACAAAGCCTGTCCTGATTTGGTCCTTTAAGCTGTATTTTTTTGGTACCTGAACAAGCTGGGCAACATATACTTATACAGCCCATGTGTAGAGGTGACATGGATCTGGCAGAGAGGCAATTCCTGTGCAATCATTCATATCCCGTTGGAGATGAATATGTTGGCAGATTTCGTTATTCACGCCTTCAGTCCTGCCTTGGGCATACTGGAGTCTTATATAGTCAGAGTCTTACAGGAGTGGGAAATCCCAAACACTGACCTGTTTCAATACCCACGGGAATATGGTCCTCATCCTGTTCTGCATGGTTTAGCAGGGCAAGGAAGGTTGATGCTCTATGCATTTTTCCTCTAGCGGCAGGGAAAATTCCTGTACACTTTTCTATAATTTCACCAATGACATGCTTAATCACAGAATTAGAAGAAGTAAAATTGTCATCATTGTTCCTTTGAGTCAGTGAAGGGTATAGCTTTAGGCTCTATGGGAAGCTATCCTACCCAAGGAAGTACCCTTCCCCGCCAAGTGGAATAAGAGGCAGCTCCACTTCAGAGAACATGGCTGCTGGTGTAGAGCTTTTGTTCCTGCAAGACTTCCTGGTAGGTAACTTGATGGTGAATGAAGCTGCCAGGAACCCTTCCACTAATTCAAACTAATTTTCTAAATGGAAGAGGTTCTCCATTTGGCAGAGGAGCATCCTATGCTGCTTTAGTTGGCCATTTGTGAGGTGTTCTGACCTAAATCAGACATCTGCATGATTTTTTGTCCCATTTATTCCATAGTTAAGGTATATGTCTCAGGCTTTTCTGACTACCACTTCTCCACTTCTTCCTCTGGACTTGAATTTTGTCACTGTCCATTTTACTCTTTAGCTTCACAAACTAACCCACCTACCTAACTATCCTTACAAGTCTTGTCTTATCCTGAGGATGTCTCTGCTATCCTTAATTTCCCTACCTCCTCTCTAGTATTTTCCTTCTTATCATTTGAATATAATTCAGTCCCATTATGCTATGTACCAATCTTATTTTTCTGAATGTATTGTGATACATTATTGTACTGTAGATCTAACAAACTTGTGATATTGAATGTTTTGTGTACTTGGAGCTTTTCTCCTCGGGCCTCCACTGAAAAAGGACATGTATCCAGTTGGACTAGCCTGGTCAACAAATGTAAAATAATAAATAAAAATAATATGATTCAGCATCCATGAGATTCTTCTCTGGGATGATGTTATTTTTAATGGCTATCACCTCTGGTTGCAAGATTGTGGAATTTTGGACCTTTATTTGTAGGGAACCTTATCTGATTTTTCACAAGATCCATGTCCCCCTTTAGGGGGGAAAAATCATTTCTTTCTGAAAGTGGTATCAGAATTCTCCTTAAAGTACTCCAGTTATCTTTCTGAAGATGGAAATTGGAGGAGCAATAGCATTTTTTACACTAGAGTTGTACCACGACTCATTTTCCACATTAGGATAGTGCATGTGATTCAGTCATCAGTCATGTGAGTGACTGTCTCCTTTACTCTAAACAAGGAGAGAGTGGTGGTTGCCAAGCATGCCATTTTCAAATGGGTCAAACTGCATTGTCTTTTGTGTTCAGATGAGCACTGCATCAGCGATGTAGTTTCTTTTAGAGCTTTCTTCAGAAATGTCTCCATTGTGGATATGCATGCTGTGGCCATGTGTCTCTGGCTGACACTTTCACCAAGCATTGTTGCTTGAACCATTACTCCATGAGTCATGTCTTTTAGCCATTATGTTTCACAGGATTTGGCCTTTTCAGCTTTTTCCTTGTGGCCTTTCTCTGGCTTCAGACTCTTGAGAAGTTTTTAGTACAGCTTGGGATTCTTCCCCATAGTTTGCTCACTGAGGACTCCCAGTATTAAGCATAACAAATGTTAACTCACCGTATCTTTTGATCAGTGAGATTGTTTTCCTCAACTGATACTTATTACCCTCCTACAATTTGCACTGTTTCTTATGGGCACACTGTCTCATGACTTGTACTGGAATTCCCTTTACATCAGTCAAGTATAAATATATAAATCTATATATCATTGTACATTCTTACTGTTGTTTTACTTATTTTCTTGCCTCATAAAATATGCTTCATTCTGAGGATGAGGACATACTTGTGGACAGAAAAACTAGACACTTTCTTCTAGTTCAGGGTGTGGTGTTGCAACAGGTGCTGGCAATAAGTGTGCAGACCCCTAGCCGAAAAAAAAATAGCTGACGTGAGGAATACAGTCAAAGGAATTTTAACAAATGGTCAACCCACTAAGAATGCCATAACAGACCAGGTTATGCATAGAGTTTTATGTATAATTTCTGCTAGCACTGTGGACATGACTTTTCTATGTAAATGTTGTTGCTTTATCTCCAGTCCCATTTCTTTATCTTCCCTTGAATGTTAAATTAGTTCAGAAAACATATAAGTAAGTACTGTATATAGTTCAATGAGTTCACAGTTAAACAGTAAAACAAAATGGTCCTTCTTTTGCTTTCTGCACTTAAATGCAAAGATTTTTGAGACTGTGTTTCCCCATGAATAGCCATATAGAGTGGAACTGCTTTAATTGCATTTGCAAGTAATGCATACTATAGAAACAAAGTTTGCAGTTCCACTTTGTGATTGCACTGGTGAAATATTGTTGTATTGTAGTGGAAGCCTGTGATTTATTTTAACTCTGGGCTCACTTATCTGGGACTTTGGAAAATGGTGCTGTAGAACTGTGCAAGAATCAGTAGGAGTATTCTGACTCATATTTGGTGATGAGACAGAATGACACTGCCTTGTACTGTGTGCACCCATGCATTCAACAGCATCCACTAGTAAGATGCTACTCTTGGTGTCTGTTGGCCACAAGTAAGAATGTGGAAGGGCCTATCAGGATGATTCTCAGAAAAAAGAATGATAGCACGTACATTTGTCTCTGTTTTCTAATGTCAGACACTATGGTACCATCACATACTGTCCCTGGTATATATACAAAGGAGTGTTCCTGTTATATATATATATATATATATATATATATATATATACAGAGGAGCAACAGCACCCCTGCTTGCCTGTGAAAAAGGCCCCCTACATGTCTGTGCATCTGAACATTAAGGATTTAAAAGAATCAAGGAAGGCCACATCAAAAGATAAGAATTCTGTGGCAAGCACCTACATTAAAGACTACATAAATGTTTTATGTTATTTCATATGTTTAAAGTTAAAGATGTATGTTAACGGCAAATGACATTGCTGCCATTAATACCAAAGTAGCACTCAACATTAATAAATTGATGTTTTGAGTTTTTCATTATGAGTTTTAAAAAGCTGTTGGGTTCATTGTGCTTTCGTATTTGCTATTCACACTGTTCTTGCACAAAAGCAAAATAAATTATGCCAGAATGGCTCAGTCTGTGGTATGATGGAGTTATGTTTGGTATCTGGTAAACAATAGGATTTACTGCCTGACTGCTCAATGCAGGATCAAGTTCGCATTCCTAAGCTCCCACTCTCCCACCTACACATGCAAGAAATGAAAACAAAACAAACAAGTATGAAAATGGAGGACAAGCC
>NC_056751.1:134241963-134386696 GCF_019279795.1 Protopterus annectens
GGTTGCAAAATGTGAAGTTACTGTTTATTAAAAAAATCAGCTTCCTTTGTACAAAGATTGTTCTGTTCACCCCATCCCTGAATAAACCATTTTACAAGGCATTTTTCCAGTGTTGAATTCAGATTAAAATTAATTTTACGTTTTTACACTCTGACTGCCCCATTTTATTTTTATTTATTTTTATTTCCTTTCCACATGGTACAGCTTGTTTGTTGTAAACAGATTACAGAAATTATCTGCAAACAAAAAAGTTGTCGTAATTGTTTTCTAGTCAATGTTTTGGCTCAATTCACACTGTATTTCTCCTTAATAAGCTCTTTATCTGAGACGGTACATCTCCTTTGACTGGAAGCAATTCACATAAGTTGCCTGCAAATAAAAAGATGTGATAATATTTTTCTGGGAACAATTTTAACTCCTTTCACACATATTTCCCACTGGATATATACATTCTGATACTGTGCACCTCCTTTGACTGTGTATAATTTGCAAAAACTGTATATAAATTAGAATTCTAATTTTTTGGGGGGAGAGGTATTCACCTTTCAAACAAGGACTGCACGGCCTGCACCCTCTCCCAAATGTATCACTTTCTGACTGGAAGCTTTTGAAAATTTCGGTAAAGTGGCATGAAGGTAATTCTTCATAAAGTATTTCAAGTTTATGCCACATACATGTACTCTCAGAAAATGACAATTACTATCAAGTGGCAGACGTGTTTTCATGATTATGCTAGTGTATATATGATTATATGCATATAATCCTTTTTCTAGCCCCTTTCACACATTGACTGTTCCTCAATCCCAGTTTATCCTTTTTAAAATGGTACATGCTATATCATGTATCTAATAAGATTATTTCATTTCATTGTGTGCACAGACTGCCCAAACTCACATTATTTTAGATAATTCTTTATGCATTTCCTTTTAAGTATCTGAGCTTTGTAGGGTATACTTTAGGTACTGTTAAACTCTGTTCTGTATTTATGAAATGTGGATGTGTAAATTTACCAAATAAGTCAGTAGAAAAGCAAAGATAGGGGACTGAGTGTGATGATCTACTCCTTTCCCAGCAGAAATTGCCCTTAAAGGACTTCACAGACTCAAGGTGCATAAGCGATGAGGCTAATGAGTTTTGCCCAGTAATTGAAAGAGACATAGGGGCAGAACAGAAAATATTACTAACTTTTTAATGAGTCATGGGAAGAATTCTAAGGCTCTTGAGGACTAGAATAATGCTTCCAAAGCAAGCTATGATATGAAACTGGCATTGCTTACAACATCTGATAAGAAAGCTTTCTATAAATGCTGCAACCCAGAAAAAAACTTACAGATTGGTGATTAAGATATAAGGTAGTTGTTAACTCCATCACTAGTGCTAACTTAATAGTTAAAACGTTTAATAAAAATTTTCCACTGAACAACAGTACAGTAATCAGTGTAGCTGTAATAGATACCACTGTGTCTGATATGTGCCCAGAAATAAAGGAAGAGGTTGGAGCTCTAAACAGGTTGTACCATGTGTCTGCTGCAGGATCAGGTGAGTTATAACAGTTGTATCATAAGCAAGATAAAGGGATCAAACTTTTCATGTGTGGCTGTTTTATTTCAAAGCACACGAGAAAAGGCGTTTATCCAAGGCTAATGAAGCAAATTATGTTAATGATTACAGGCCTATCAGTTTAACCTATCATTTGTTACATATTTTGTAAGTGTCATTATTTTAGACATAATAACATTTGATATTGGTGCCCACTTGGGCATTAACCAACTTCTTTTTTGCCACAGAAAATCATGTAAAACTAAACGTTTGATTTGAATTTTACAGAAACATCACTGAAGCACTTGACAGTGGTATTTCTGTTGATGGCATATATCTGGATCTCTCTACAACCTTTGTCTGTGTACATTAAAACACATTACTCTGCACATTAGTACATAGTGTGAAGACTGTCTTCCTGCCAGGAAATGTAGTGTAAGTTTAGACGATATTTACCTACCTATAGAATAATAACAAGAGATATTCCACAGGGTTGTGTGATAGTTACTTTTTAGGTAATGTTTGTTTATTTATTCATTGACATTTGATTACCAGGAAAGTACAACTGGATAGGAGCCCATTTTTAGTGGAGACCTTGGGAGAAAAGCTCCAAAGTATTACAAAACATTTTAAGAATAATAATTCTACGGTCTTTAAAATAGTACATGACAAAATACAGGTTAAATAATTGTACCAAATTAGACATAATATGAACATATTGGTTAAGAATAGATACATATTATATAAAAATAATTTAATAGTTAGAGAATATTTAGCCAATTTATAGAGAAAATAAAGGTAAGTTAGTATAATACAAACAGGAATTGCAATACAAAGTGAAAGAAAAGCAGGCTTATTGTATATTTAGAGAGAAAGCCAGGTAAGAGAAATTGATAGAAGTAAGGAAGTAAGTGAAAAAGGGAGAAGAAGGAGATGCAAGGTATGAATAGGTATTTGCCCACATCTAGGGATATAGTTTATCCTGGTGTTGAGCAGGAACAGAGCCAGCTTTTGGCTAGTAAATCTTTCAGAATGGTTTTGAAGGATGGGAGGGACGGTATTGACCTGATGGATAGAGACAATGAGTTCCAGGCATTAGCAACATGGTACTAGTACAGACAGTACCCTCCAAATTTGATAGATTTGTGGACAGACAGGAGTTTTTGGTCATCAAATTGTAATGACTGACTAGGAAATAGTTGTGTAGAATGTTATTTAGTGCTGGGCAAGTAGATGGCTTCTGTATAATTTTATAGTTGGTAAGAAGCTGTGTATATGTTAATTGATGCGGTAATTCTAATCAATGTAGGCTTTTTAGTGCTATAAAATGGTGACTTCTGAAAGGGTTTTTGCTGCAAATTTAGCAGCTTTTTTATTGCATTGTTCAAGATTTGATTTTTGTGATCCCTGAAGGTTAGTAAGGATTGGACAGCCATAAAGAAGTGTGTGGAGGAGATAAGTAGTGGCAAGTGTAGCTTTAGTTGTGGCAGTGATAAAGTTTTCGGCTCTGTAATGCATCCCTAGTTTTTCATGTGTTTTTTTTTTTATGCAATTTTGTATATGCACGTTGAATTTAAGATTATCATCCACTATCATCCCTAATAATTTGCAATGAGGAGTGTCTTCAGTGGTTGTATTTTCAAGAAAGAAGGCTTTAAATTTAGTTTGTTTCATGGGAGAGCGATTAGGAGAGAAAATATAGATCTGAAGTTGTTGTTTTCATTTGGCCTTCAACCTGTGGGACTCAGATCTGGCATGGATACAACTCGGACGCATACTCCAGCATTGGATCCAAGCTCCTCCACTACCCATAATGCCCCTGTCTCTCTCCTCCTCTTAGATGTCGTCTGCCGCTCGTAAGAGACAGCAGTGTGGTTACAGCTCCAAGCTCCTTTTAAAGTAAGATTAGACTTTTTGATATTTTTTCTATCCTCCTCCTTCTTTCGGGTGTCTTGCATCTTTGCTGTCACCTTTCCCCACTCTATCCCCGTGCGCTTCACGTCAGTTTCATTAAAACAAACAAAAAAAAAACTCTTTCTGTCTCGCTTTCTCTCTTTTCCTCTTTTTTTTTTTCTTTGTTGTGTGTGTGATCAAGTGTAGGGTTTCTCTAGCCATGGCTAAACCACCTAAGCCAAGCACCCCAGCTTCTGGGACCCAACCTCCCACCAAGAAGTCCGGAGATGTTCTAAGTAACAGGACAGGTGCAGGAAGTGGTCCCCTGACAGCTGTTCTGTGGTCGACCCTCCAGTCAAGTCTCTGCCGGATCTAAACTGGGGCTCTCCTCAACTCTGGTCAACCCCGTTTTTCACCAGAGCTGGAGATTTCCTGGGCTCGATCCCCCCTCTCTGCCTCCCCTTGGCATCACTCCAGGCCCAGGTCGGTGGCTTCTTCCATCCGGTTCTCTCACAGCCTTTCTGAAGGTAGGATGAACAGGATGATGTGGAGGCTTATTTGACCCCAGATTTAGTTGGGAGTCTTGCCTGCTCCTTTCCCCACTGGGGCTGGTAGCATGCAGTCCATTTTCCTTCCCATTGCTCTTTCTCAGATCCGACCTCTGGTTTTGGAGTCATTGGGTCCTATGTTTACCATTGTCGAGGGGTCGGTGCCGGTGGATGCTCTTAGTGTTTCACTGTTGCAGTCATCACTTGTGGGTTATCCCTGATGGGTAGCCCTCGGCCGGCCCAAATACCAGAGTAAAGTATATCCGTCCTGCATCGGCTGTAGGTCACCTGAAACTGATGTCAGGTTGTCAGGGCTATAACGGGAGGCAGCTGACGCCATTACATCAGTCTTTCTTGCCATGGAGCCCAAAGCAGAAGCAGTTTGCGAGTGCGTTGGTCGGCCATTGCTAGAGTAAGGAAGAAAAACTACTAAAGCTAAATGCCCCATTGGGGATCTTTTTCTTGCACTTAACCGATATCCGAAAAAGTAAATAACTGTCTCCACTGTAGAAAATGAATACCACACTGAGTCTTCCATAATCTGTGTATGACTTGTTTAGGCCCAGACCACGACATCCCCGGATGTTGGTTCTGTGCTGTATTTAATGCTAGGACCATTCATAGAAGAGCTGACATTGTAGCCAGGTATTTCAGGGAGAGTAGTTATCAGAGCGAAATGACGTCCCTCGGTCAGAGTACTGTGAAAATTCCTAAAAAGAGAAGGAAAAAGATAGAACACAGAAGATTAGTCCCACAGATTACACAAACCTGTAGTCAGCCAGCCTACCATCCACTAGCACAGCGTAACTCAGTGAGGTGCCTACGCAGCCCCTGACAATAGCTGTACAGCCACCACAGGCCTCTACTGAAACCCTTTTGGAGTCCGGTACGCCGCCATATCAGACTTCTTCTGAAATGTCAGTCATCAGACCATGATTGGGTCCGGAGCCGCTTTGCAGGCACCAGCTTCTGAGGAGGCTTTTCGGATGACCGACATCAAAGACCGACTGTCACACCACCAACCAAAAACCACACCCAGGCCCATTGAATCACTGAGGCCTAAAAGCAAGGCCATTCCTAGGAAAACTCCTTCCTTGTTGCTCAATTACCCACTACCTCCCACCCAACCTGCTCAGTCACAGAAGTTGCTTAGGATGGCTGAGGATTTAATCACTCTCATCAGAGGAAACCAGTCTGCTCCAGCTACCCCAGCCGAAAGAAAAAGGGACCTTTCTCAAGAGGTGCTTTCGGAGCCAGAGTCAGGGGACTCAGAATGTCTGGGCATAGACACTGAACAACAGACCCTGACAGCCTTCAAGGATTCAGATGCTGAATAATCCATTCCTTCTGCATCCCCTCCTGAGGACCTCTCATTTGGGGAGATCTTTAAAATACCCTCAGAGAGCATTTCCATTGGGAAGCTCAGGACTACTCCCAGTCAACGAAGAGATTGAGAGAGTTCCTAGACCTACCACAGCACAAACCCTTAGCCATCCCTCCCATTCCGGATGTGGTGGAGGATGTCTTTCTGGAGTCTGGCTTCACCCCTGATGCCCTCCCCTCTTGCACCCAGAAAACCTGATAGATATTATAGGGTGCCAGATACCCATAAATATTTATTCAAGAACCCTGCAGCCAACCCAGAGATCATCACTCAGGGACCCAAGGGGGCTAGGGACAGTTCCTCCAAAAACCCAATACCCTCTGACAAAGAGAGCAGAGCCTTAGACAGGGTGGGGCAAAAAGGTATACACTTCTGCTACTCTAGCCATTAGAGCTCTCAACTGCTAATTCCATATGCTTAAATATCAACAGAACACGCTGGAATTATTAAAGCAGAAAATGTCTTCCTTACCAGAGAGTACTGCTACCAGAGAACTAGGAGAGCTGATACACTCCATCTCTCAAGTGGCAAAACATTCCCTGCATTGCGGATTTGATGCTTTAGAAACCTCTAGCAGGGCTGCTGTTTCTGGATCAGTCATTAGGAAACATGCATGGTTGAATGAGCAAGCTTTGCCTGATCTCGTTAAATCAAAACTTCTGGACAGCCCCCTTGGATAGGGAACAATTGTTCCGCCCTAAGGTAATGAAGAAAATGGAGGATAAGGCCAAGTCCACGCAGACAGTCAAAGACGTCTTACAAGTACAACCCCCAGATTCAGTAGGAACTTTCCCACCAAACACTGGTCTTTTCCTGCCCAAGCCAAAACTGTGCAAAGAAAAGGAAAGGACGCAGAGATAGGTCCTCTAGGCCACAGCACCAAATCCAGCAGAGGCCTAGACAGTGGACCTCTACCACTCCTAGACAAAGGAGTTCTAAGTCCACTCCCTACCTAAGGACTCAGAATGACTTACCCTCTCCCCTCTACCCCCACACAGGCTAGGAGGAAGGCTATCCCTATTCACAGACAAATAGCAAACCATCACAGCAGATCAGTGGGTCCTAACCATCATTTCCCAAGGGTACAGATTATTTTTTAAAGATAACCCAAGTTTGTCAGGTTATCCAGACATACCAGCAAATCAGAGGACAGAGGCCCTCCACCAGATTCAAAAACTCTGTGCTCAAGGGGCTGTGGAGCCAGTATAAGAGGAACAAGCGGGAAAAGAGTTTTATTCAAGGTTGTTCCTAGTACCCAGAAAAGAGGGCACCTGATGCCCTATTCTACACCTATCCACATTAAACCTGTCCCTCCTAGTGCCAAAATTCAAAATGCTAACACTTCAAAAACTTTTGCCAATGCTGACACCAAATACTTGGCTAGTGACCCTAGATCTGAAAGATGCCTACCTCCATATCCCCCATAAGTGAGTCCTGCAGGAGTTTCCTACACTTCAGAGCCAGGATCAGAGCACTTTCATTTCTCTGCTCTGCCCTTTGGCTTATCTACTGCTCCCAGGGTTTCACCAAATGACTGGCTTCTATCATTGCCTTTTGCAGACAGAACATACAGATTTATCCCTATCTGGATGACTGTCTCATCCAGGTGGACAACAGGGAAAAACTCCTGCAGGATCTCATTTTTGTCCAAACCTTTCTAACCTCTATGGGATCTAGCATCAACAAGGAAAAATCCCAATTCCAGCCCACAAGGCAGATAACCTTCTTGGGAGCTCTCCTGGACACATCCACCCAAAGAACCTTCCTCTCTCCAGAATAGCAGAGCTTTCTCCCCATCTACTTTTCCCAGTTAGCTCACATGACACACTTCACAGCAAGGAAGTTCCTGCAAGCACTAGGGTGCAAGGCATCCTGCATCCTGTTGGTACCCTTCGCCAGGCTACACATGAGAAAACTGCAATGGTACCTAAGAAACCTATGGCGCCAACACTCTCAGTCACTGGAACAGCAGCTGCCTCTGATTCCTAGCTTAAGGAAGGAATTTCTTCTATGGTGGGCAGAACTCTGTACCCTGAACAGGGGTCTACCATTTATCACCCTTCCCCAAGACCAGACCATCACAACAGATGCCTCAGATATGGCCTGGGGGGCTCACTTAGGGGACGTGCACTCAGGGCACTTGGGTCAGAGGGATCTAGCCCTCCACATCAACCTGAAGTAAATTATGGTGGTGAACAGGGCTATAACAGCTTTCAAGGCCCACCTCAGACCAGGAATGCTCTTGATCAAAACAGACAACACCACGGTCATGTGGTACATCAACAAGCAGGGGGAACTCACTCCTACCCCCTTTGTCATCTAGCCATGCTAATCTGGCAGACAGCCTCAATTATGGGACTACATCTGATAGCCCAGTACATCCCAGGGGAGCACAACACTCTAGCAGACCACCTCAGCAAAAGTGTCCTGAACCCCCACAAATGGCAGCTACAAAAGGAGACCTTCCTCAGCATCATACACCTCTGGGGGACGCCGGAGGTAGACCTCTTTGCATCCATAGAAAACAGACAAGTTGACCAGGTTCTGCACCAGGGAGTTCCACCCACAAGTTTGGAAGGTGGATGCTGTCTCCTTCCACTGGGTCAATCTGTTTGTGTATGCCTTCCCTTGCTTGCCAATGATTCTCAGGGTACTTTTAAAATCAGGGAGGAAGAGCCAAGGGCTATCCTCATCGCCCCCAACTGGCCCAGGCAGCACTGGTACCCCTTGCTCCTCAGCCTGACCAAGGAGCTACCCATGAGCCTGCCTCTCACAGACAAACTGCTAACCCAAGAAAAAGGGTCAGTACTGCATCCAAATCTTCAAACGCTCAGCCTATCCACATGGCTTATACCCCAGAGATGGATATCGGGCCACCTTTGACCACGCAGGTTCTGGATATCATTAAGGACGCCAAGAGGCCTGGCACCTGGAAATCCTACTTTGCAAAAAGGAAATAATTTACTGCCTGGTGCCAAGCTAAGGGTACAAGCAGCTCCCATGCCACTCACAATTTGGTTCTATATTACCTGGCAGAGCTCTTGCAAAAGGGATTAACATACTCCTCCATCAAAATTCATGCCTCAGCTATCTCTGCTCATTCCCCTACAGAACAACCTATGTTCTCCCACTCCATGTTAAAACAATTCCTTAGAGGGGTGTCACACATCAGACCACCTAGAAGGTCACCTACTCCAGCGTGAGACCTGAACTATGTACTGGAAAAATTGACTTTACCTCCTTTTGAACCAGGTGCTTCAGCAGAAATGAAGTACCTCTCTTGGAAGACTGCCTTCATGCTGGCCATAATCTCAGTCAGGAGGGTTTCCAAGCTGCACGCTGTCATGGCCATTGAACCCTTCATTATCTTCCATACAGACAGGGTGTCTCTTAGAACTAATCCCTCCTTTATGCCTAAGGTGGTACCTGACATGACCCTTAATCAGGATATCCATCTCCCTACCTTCATTCCAAACCCACAAATTAGGGGGGAAAGGATTCTACATACATTAGATGTGCACAGACAGCTTAGATACTATCTGGATAGGACCAAGTGTTTCAGAAAAGCTGACCAGCTGCTTGTCAGCTTCGTCCCAGGGGCAGAGGGATAACCTATATCCAAGCAGACCAGTTCTAAATGGATATCACACTGCATCCATTTCTGCTACTCCTCCCATGGCAAAATAAGTCCCAAACCTGTCCGAAGCCATTCCACTAGGGCAGTATCAACTTCCACTGCCTTCTTCAGAGGTGTCCCTACCAAAGATATTGTAGAAGCTGCCAACTGGACATCTGTTCACACCTTCACAAGACACTACCAATTGCCTCTTTACTCCAAATCCTGGACAGGCTTTGCTTCTGCAATCCTGCAGGGCATAGTGGCTTCCACTTAGAGCAGTGCAAGCCTGTTCTCTGACTACTTCCCTTCCTTCCTTCCACCCTATTTTTCAGCTTTGGGAATCTTCCCACAAGTGATGACTTCAAAAGTGAAATTTGAAGAACATAGTACAGTTGTGTACACTTACAATAAATGCAGATGTTCGAGTGTATTCACTGTTGCAGTCCTGTTTCCACTCCCTCCTTCCCCTTTTTATTTCCATCATACCTAATTATTCCTAATGGCATTCCCCAGGTTGGGCTTCTTCAGGCCTTCTGGGCAGGGCTCCTATATGTTGGGAACAAGAAAAACTGATGTAATGGCATCAGCTGCCTCCCTTTATAGCCCTGGCGACCTGATGTCAGTCTTCGGTGACCTGCAGCCGACGCAGGAGGGATAGCCTTTACTCTTGTATTCGGGCCAGCCGAGGGCTACCCAGCAGGGTAACCCACAAGTGATAACTGCAACAGTGAATACACTCGAACTTCTACATTTATGGCAAGTGTACACAACTGTACTTTTCAGGTACCTGGACTCCGACCATTGCCCTGAGTGGTACGGCTTCAACATTTTTGGAGCCGACCAACTCTCAGAGCCATAGCCTTGGCGCTGGATCCAAGGGGATGGTGTTGGCTTTGAGGTTTTTGGAATCAACCCTTCCAATCAGAGTCTCGGTGCCTGGAGGCTTTGCTCCGGCTCCTCCCTCAGAACAGAGGGTGGCAGATCCTGCCCTGCTCACACCTGCTTCAGGGATTCATTCGCCCACTGCTTTTGATGTGGTGGAGAGGGTCCTCTTAGCTCCTTTGAGACCCTTGACCCTGTCATCCTCCGAGTCCGTCCTGTCTCCCTACTTTTCTGGGCTGGAGTCTGCCATCCTGCCCCCTCAGGCACAGCCTGTTGCCACTAACCCTCAGGAGGTCCCCCCCGGGAGCTCCCTGAGGTTTCTGAGCCCTCCCCAGAAATCCCACCTGAGGAGCTCCCTTGGAAACACATGCAAGAGGAGGCACTTGGACTCCCCACCGGAGTCCATCACGGAAGATACTAACTTGGAGGAAGGGGAGGGTTCCCCCCGATCACTCCTGGAAGATGCCTCCTTTGGAGACATCATAGAAATCCTGCGACAATGAGGAGGGTATTCTACCCAAAAGCCCAACCTGGATTAGTTGGTGTTCCTGGAGTCGTGTGGCACAGGACCCTCTACCCCCTGGGTGTCCCCTCCCATGGATCCGCTTGTGGATTTGATTTCATCCAGGGCATGGAAGGAACCGAATATGATTGAGCCTATCAACAAGTGCTCAGACAAAATTCTCAGCACTGCATTGCATAAGCAACATTGGTCGAAGGGATCCCCGGTTGATGCCATGGTGGTTGGGGTGGCCAACAAGAAAGAGCTCACTCAGGAGAACTCTGCAGTCCATCCTTCAGACTGAGAGTCATGGACTGTGGACCATTTCTGGAAGTGGGTTTATGCTTCAGCTATGTTTGCCTTATGTGTGCTGAAGTACATGGCACACACATTATCAGACTGCAGCAGGACCTGGTCAAAGAGGTCACTGAGTCTGCCCAAGGGTCCATGTCGGCAGAGGAGGAAAAGGTGTTTTCCTCACGTATGACCACCCTGACTTCAGTATCTAATACTTTCATGAGGCTCCTATCGCATGCTATGGAAGGTACCTCTAGGGCTGCCATAACAGGCGTATCCATCAGGCATCATGCCTGGCTCCAGCTTTGTACTTACTCGGAGCCCTTCAAGGCATCATTTAAGAATGCCCCCTATGATGGTTCCACTCTTTTTGGTAAGACTGTCCAAGACACCTTAGTCCAGAGCGAGAAGGATGGGAAAATCTTGTCTGTCATCAGGATTCACTTCTCAACCCCGCAACAATCCTTCTCTAGGAATCAGCGTGGGGTGAAGAAGATGTGGTTCCGGAAATCTCAAGGCTCTTCCCACGATGCTCAGGACTTGCCTTCCCCCAGAGGCAGAGGGGGTACGACAGACGCCGCCTTCATGGCAGAGGGTGCCGTGGGAACCAAGGGTCTCAGGATCCTTTCCCAGACAGACACTCACAGCAGCCCTGAATGGTTGCCCGACTGCTCATCTCTGGTGGCAGTTGGGGTAAATCTTTCTCTGCATCTAACAGCCTGGGAATCTATCACAGACTGTCATTGGGTTTTGCAAATAATATCCAGAGGATACTTGATTCCCTTTCTTCAACCCCCAGTCCCTCCCAAACTCCTCCCTCACATCCCACCCATGCAGCGGGAACAAGCAGCCATAGAAATTTCCAGGCTGCTTGAAAAGCGAGTCATCCAGCCCATCCCCCCATACTAATCCAGATCAGGCATCTATTCCAGATTCTTTTAAGTGCCAAAGAAAACAGGGGAGTTAAATCCTATGCTGGATCTTTTAACCGTGAACCTGTCAGTTGCCAAGATGAAATTCTGGATGGTCACCCTTCAATCCATCCTGCATTCCTGCAGATAAATGGCTGGATGTGCTCGGTGGATCTCCAGGACGCGTGCTATTACATCAATATGAACAGGCACTCTCGGAGGTTCCTTCATTTCCGGCTGGGAGCCAGTCATTTTCAGCTCAGAGCATTCCCCTTTGGGCTCACCACCGCCCCCAAGGTGTTCACCAAAGTAATGGTGGTAGCAGAGGCTCACCTGCGACTGCAAGGGTTTTAGCTCTTCCCCTACCTGGATGATTGGCTCCTTTCCGCTCCCTCCAGGCATCGACTGTGTCAAGCCAGGGATCTTCTTCTCAAGACTGCTCAATATCTGAGTATAACCATAAATCTCAACAAGTCCCAATTGGCACCAGTGCAGGTACTCGACTTCATTGGGGCTCGTATAGACACTATCCAAGGCAAGGTGTTTCTATCTCCAGACAGACTGCTATCTCTTCGACATCATGTCTCTTACATCTTTTAAGCCAAACATCTCCCAGCAGATTCAGTTCTTCGGGCAGCGGGGTCTATGACGGCCGCAATCACTCTCGTTCCAACAGCATGCCTTCATATGAGGGCCCTCCAATGGACTCTGATGGTTCAGTGGTCCTTGCTAGACCTTCCCTTATCACATCTGGTTCGAATATCTCAGGTTTGCAAGGATTCTCTTCTTTGGTGGCTTCAATCCCCAGACCTTCTTCTTGGTCATCTGTTCATTCTTCCCTCCCCTGTGATTACAGTGACAATGGACGCCTCCCTGCTCAGGTGGGGGGGATATTACATGGGAAGGAAGATCCAAGGCATGTGGTCTTCCCTGGAGACCCATCTGCATATCAATGTCCTGGAGATGAGGGCAGTGTTTTGGCATTGCAAGCTCTACATGCCTATTGTCCTCAAGGGGCTATTGCCATTCAGATGATAATATGTCAGTACTCTGGTACATCAACAAACAGATAGGGATCAAATCGCATCCTCTTTGTCACTAAGCCATGAGATTGTGGAAGTGGGTGAGTTCCTCTGGCCCTTTTCTGGTAGCAATGCACATTCCGGGGAAGTTCAACATATTAGCGGACAGGCTCAGCAGATCTTTCTAATGCCTTTTGAGTGGTCTCTGAATCCTTCAATACTGGAGCAGATCTTTCTAAAGTGGGGTCAGCCATGCTGTGATCTCTTTGCCTCTCCTTCCAATGCGAAGTGCAGTGAGTATTTCACTCTGAAACCCCATCTGGGGGAGCCCCCCCAGAGATGCTGTAGTTCATGCTTGGCCCTCCGGTCTACTATATACCTCCCCTCCACTGCCTCTAATATTCAAGTTTATTCAGAAAGCTCGACAGCTGGGGAGCTCAGTGATCTCATTGCCCCTTTCTGGCCTCACCAAGTTTGGTTCTCCTCTCAGCGGTCTCATGCAGTGTGTCCTCCTTGGATGCTAGGTCTGGTTCCAGATCTGATTACACATCCCTCAGGGATCCCTCACCCAGAGTTAGTCAGCCTGAAGCTCACAGCTTAACTGCTCCAGTTCCCTTGATAGTTAGGACTCCCGGGCTGTCTTCTCCTGTTAAGAAGATTTTGGTAGCGGCTCACAAATCTTCTACCAGGAAGGTTTATTTGAGTAAGTGGAAGTGTTTCTTGATCTGGGCTTCTCGGCATGATCTGGATCCTTTTACTGCACCAGTTCCAGCCATTTTGGAGTTTTTGGTGGATATTTTTAATAATGGTGCTAGTTTTTCTACGATAAAGGTACAATTGACAGCAATCTCTAATTTCACATAGGCGAGAATTCTGCTTCTTTGGCTTTGTCCAAGCTTTGTAAGGCCTTTTTGAAAGGTACCTTTCTCCTTAGGCCTCCAGTTAAGGACCCAGCACCCCCTTGGGATCTCACCTCCCCTCCTCGAATCAGCTGCTACTGTTGAGTTGCAGTTCCTGTCTTGGAAGACTGCTTTTTTTGGTTGCAGTTACCTCAGCCAAGAGAATTTCGGAGATCCAAGCCTTGTCTGTCAACCCCCCTTATATGGTATTTTATAAAGACAGGGTATCCTTGCAGACAAATCCATCATCCCTTCCGAAAGTGGCATCAGAGTCCAATATTAACCAGGTCATCAATCTCCCAGTTTTCTTTACAAATTTCCAGAATAAAGGAGAGTACAAATTGCACTTGCTTGATGTTCACAGGCAGCTGCATTTCTATTTGCATAGTACAAAATCCTTTCGCAAGTCTGATCAATGTTTTGTTTCCTTTTCTAAACCCTTCTTGGGAAAGCCTGTCTCTAAGATTACTATTGCTCGATGGATTTCTGAGTGCATTTCGTTGGCCTATCAAGCCAAAGTGTTATCTCCACCAGAGCATGTTCGGGCTCATTCCACCAGGTCTGTAGCTATTTCTGCGGCTTTCAGGGTTTCCTTAGATGAGATCTGCTCTGCAATTAGCTGGATGTCATCACACACATTTATCTCACATTACAAATTGGACCCTTTTTCCAGGGGCAGAGCATCCTTTGATTCAGCCGTGCTCCGGAACATCCTTCCACGAGGACCTCCCAGAGTTCATTGGTAGCTGGGGACTCTGTCCCACAGGATGAAGACCAAATGAAAACAACAACTTCAGATAAAAAAGTTATGTACTCAGTATGTTTCATGCTTTTCATTTGTCTTCAACCATCCCTCCCTTCTTCCCCCTGCCTCATGCGGGCTATGTAGTAGACCAGATGGAAGAGGCATAGCCCCTCTATTATGGTTAGTTTCTTTCTGGATAAGCTTTGTGGTAATGCTGGGTTTATAGGTATATGGTCTAGTTTGGGGTGCTGCTGTTCTACAACAAACTCGATCTGAGGGGAGGAAGGAGACATAGGCATTATGGGTAGGGGAGGAGCTTGGAGCTTGGATCCGTTGCTGGAGTATGCAGCCAAGTCAGATCCGGGTCTCACAGGTTGGAGACAAATGAAAAGCAACAACTCAGATAGAACATTGTGGAGAATACAAAACTTTATTTTTTTTTTTTTAGGGTTGAGCACGAGTTGTGAGTTACAAAGCCATGTTTCAGTTGCTGTTAAAGCTTTCCAAGTATTTTTTTTTTGAGATGTGACACATTGTCAGTGTGCAAATGAGTGTGGAGTCATCTTCCTACTGTATTAGGAAGGCCTATTGTGTAGAACTGAAGCGGGTGTTGGCAAAAATGTTAAAAAGGAAGAAGCTAAAGATAGAGTCTTGTGGTACACCAGTGGTGACTGGGAGGTATGTTTTACTAACTGATACCTATTGGATAGGTAGCTTTTGAACCATAGAATGGTGGGCTGAGACAGACCTAATGAGGACATTTGAAGTAGAAGTTTGCTGTGACAAACTGTTTTGAAGGCTTTAGACAAGTTTAAAAATAAGCAGGACACTAGTTTGCCATTACCTCTAGCTTTATTGACAGTATCTGTATAGATTAGAAGTGCAGTGTTATTACAATAGGAAGGATGGAAGCTTTGTTGTATGGCAGATAGGAGTTCCTCCTACAGGAGATAGTTTAGCAATAGTTTCTGAATATTTTTCAAGTATTTTGGAGAGGGGGGATAAGATCTCTATATGTCTAAAGGTAGTAATGTTTGTTGAATTTCTTCCTTTGTGCAGAGGGGTAATGTGTGACTTTTTCAGAGCGAGTGAATGTGGGATTCCTGGATTGACCTATTTATAAGGATTGAGATAGAGGAAGCAGTGTTATTAACTGCTGTTTTAAGGTATTTGCTTGGAAGGTCATCAGTGGCCACAGTGGTGCATTAGTTAGCATTGTCGCCTCACAGCAAGAGGTTCTTCGGTTCGATTCTCAACTGGAGTGCCTTCTGTGCAGAGTCTGCATGTCCTCCCTGCGGCTGAGTGAATTTTAAAGATATGCAGGTAGGTGCATGTGTGTGTGCCTTCTGTGAAGGTTGGGTACTAGGCTGGCAACTTGACACCGTAAAAACGTAAGTGCCAATCAGTCTGCGGACTGGTGATCTGCTGAGGTGACCTCTAACCAGGAAAAGCTGAAAGACATTGCTTTGCTTGGGATGTCAACAGCTGAAGGTAGAACATGGTTTGATTTTGTTTAAGAGTAGTTTTATACAGTATGTGGACACAGGTTTGAAGGTGAAAGTGGACATGGTGATGAGTGGCTGCTGGGCAGGGTTTAGATTAGATTTTGGAGAATCCCTGGTTAGAGATGCTATATTATCTATGAAATAAGAGTTGAATTATGTTGTGGTTTCAAGAGCTGAGTTATTTGGAGAGGGGTTAGGGTTGAATTTTGGCTGGAATGCAAGATTTCTTTAATGGCTGTCCAGATTTTTTTTTTGGCTGTGTTTACTATTCTTCTGAAAGTTATTATAGTCAAATTTTTTGTCTTTATTAATTTGCTTTTTAGTACGATTGTGAAGCATTCTGAAGTTTTCAAAATATTGTGGTGTTTTATATTTTTGTCACTTTTTCCATGCTTTTTCTCTATCCTGTATTAACATTCTACTCTTTTTGGGTAGCCAGATTGTATTATTTGTTTTTAGGCTCTTCCTTCTAGGAAGTCTAAGGCTGTTTATGATATTCAGGAAAGTTGTTCTGAATTCATTTACAGCATCATCTAAGTGGAGGATTTTCAGGAAGTTCCGGTTAATAGATGATAGATTAATAATGAACATTTCCAGGTTAAACTTGGAAAGGTTGTGTTTTGTTTTATAAACATGCTGTTTAAGTCAATATGCAAGATGTCTATTTGTATAGATTGGGAGATGATCACTGAGACAGACATTGTATCTGCAGTTATGTATTTGCTAGGGAACAATAATAGGATCCAGTCTAATAGTGAATTTGATGTCTTGCTGTAATGTTTGGGGCTATTAGTTGTGTGAAACCAAGTAAGTTTATGCTAGATGTAGGGAAGTTAAGAGTTTATGTCCAACCAATTGACATTCACATCACCTAGTAGTAATATTTCTTGTGGAATTGTTATGGATATCCAATGTAGGATATCTTCCAGTATAGCTGTATCGTTACTAGGAGTGACGTAAAAAACAGCAATACTTATTTGTTTATAATGGTTTAATTTCAGTAAAGTTATAAGAAACTCTGCTGAACTGAATTTTGGTATTGGTTTGTTGTAAGGGCAAATGTGGTAGTTTGGGAAATACTAAAGCAATACTACCACCTTTTCTCTTTTGTATGGCCATTATGGATGATATTATAGTCAGAAGGTATAATTTTGGAGTTGTGTATGCTAGATTTAAGCAAATTTCCAGTTACAATGAGAATATCAGGCTTATGTTGGGTAATTCAAGCATGACGTTTAACAAGTTTACTTCTTATGTTTCTCACATTTATGGCACCAAGTGTTGGGAGGATGACCATTGCAGGATCAGAGTAGTGTGTGGAAGAGAATTGTCTTGATGTTCATTGCAATAGGTGGGGCCAGGATTAGGGTGAATGTCTCTTTCTAGAAGAATTTTAGTATATTGGGGAGTTACTGATACTTGTTTTTTTTTGAAGAGTGTTTTTCCACATTATTTTGTTTTGGTTTTAATTGAAACAGAGTTAATCACTGTATATTTGGAGTAAAGGTGAGGGGTGTCATTAAATACGTTTTGTCAGTTGTGTGGAGAGTGTAGGGAGGAAGTATGAATAGGTGGTTGGGACAGTATTGGAGATATATTGAGAGATATTATAGAGACACAGTAGGATGAAAGATGGCCCAATAGCAGAAGAAGATTAGTGGACTAAAGTAGTAGCATGATTAAGTAAAGAGATCTGTATATTATAGTTGGCAGGTAGTGGTGAAGTAGGAATCAAGAAGGAAAATGAAGTTACAGGGTAGAAGGATATTTAATGGTGGTGGAGTCTGAAACCTGATAGAGGATATGTAGAAAAGAAGTATTTTCTATGAAGGAAGAGAGTTAGATTGTCGTAGTATGTTCTGAGGAATGTAAGGAATGGGGGTTTAAAGGTTAGAGTTTGAGAATGTAGGTAAAATAGCAAGAAGTGAGGGTTTATGTGGGAAAAGTAGAAGATAAAATGTAGAATAGATAGGTACTGTTTGGGAGGGATGTGACTATGAATGTATGTAAAACAAAGGAGTATGAGAGGGAGAAAGGTAGTTAGGAATGGTGATAAAAGATTAAATTGAAGTTGGGAATTATATAACAAGAAGCACAAGTGTTTGTATAACAGCATTAAGGTTGTTTGGGAGGGTTATAGATTAGGGTCACAAGTGTAATGTGTGTATAGGAAGCATAATAATAGAGTAAGAGGGGGTGGGTGGGAAATTGGGGTTAGGGTAGGGAAGCAAAGAGAAGCTGAGCATAGCTGGCTTCCACCCTTAGGTCAAATTATAATGGAGAATAATCAGTTTATAACCAATACAAAGCAAATTAGCAGAGAGGTACCAAGTAGAACTGGTTTTCCTTCATTTTCTGAATGTAGAAACCTGCTAGCCAGGAAGACTAAGTAACTGGCCTATACAGTGTAATCTATTGGTCAAGAGAAAGGACAGTGGCCAACATAGTAAGTGGTCCTTAAAGAGCAAGGACAACTCTGTCAGAGTGTGGGGATGTTAAAAACTAATTTCTAGCACAGATAGGCACTTATTTGATTAATGAACTTAATACACAATGCGGTTCTTCAAATTAAAGTTGTTTACATTGTACAAAGACAATTTCTCAGTGAACATCCTCTGGTCAAATTTTAACAGAATAATCAATTTATAGCCAATTCAAGCAGTTAGCAGAGAGGTACCAAGTAGAACAGATTTTCGTTCATTTCCTGAATGAAAAAAAAATGTTAATCAGGAAGACTAAGTAACTGGCATATACAGTGTAATCTATTGGTCAAAAGAAAGGACAGTGGCCAACTTAGTAAGTGATTCTTGCTGTCGGAGGGTGGGGGATGTTACAAACAATTTCCAGTACAGGCAGACACGTATTTGCCTAGATTAAGTTAATGAACAGCAATGTTCTTCATGCTTATATTGTACAAAGACAAAATTTTCAGTGAAAATGTTTGGGAGTTGGACTTTGTGGCAGAGCTTCAGCAGTATCTGGGTTGAATGTAGTGATCCCAGGCTATTGTACAAAGACAAAACTCTTAGTGAAAATGTTTGGGAGTTGGCCATTGTGGCAGAGCTTCAGCAGTATCTGGGTCAAATCTAGAGATCCCAGGCTGTTGTACAGAAAGTTTATATGTCAACCTTCATGTTAATACCATATGCATGAAATTAGAATTTGCAGATGAGATAAGGTGGTTTGGGCGTCCACGGTGGTGCAGCGGTTGGCGTTGTCACCTCACAGTAAGAGGTTCTCTGGTTCGATCCTCGGCTGGGGTGCCTTCTGTGTGGAGTCTGCATGTCCTCCCTGTGGTCGCGTGGGTTTCCTCCGGGTGCTCCGGTTTCCTCCCACATCCCAAAGACATGCTGTAGGTGGATTGGACACTCTAAATTGGCCCTAGATGTGAGTGTGTGCATGTGTGTGCCTTCTGTGGAAGGTTGGGTGCCGGGCTGGCAACTCGACACTGTAAAACTCCACTGCCAATCATGAGCGGACAAGTGATCCACTGTGGCGACCCCTAACTGGGAAAAGCTGAAAGAAGAAGAAGAAGACGATGAGATAAGGTGGTTTCACTGGTTAGCCTAACTTCTTATAGGAATGGGCTGTGTCTAATGGAATAGGTTTCACTTCCAAAAAATAAATAGTACTTCCAATGTACAATAACTGGGTTAGAATAGACAGAATTTATATTTTACAGGAACATGTGCAATTAATTGAAAGCTTCAACACACACATCCAATAACTATTTCAGATCATGTACCAATAGCAACTAAGATAAAAATACAAGGTAATGAAGTAAAAATGAGGCACTGTCACTTCCCCACCGATTGTTAAAAAGATGAATTTAAGGGATAGGTAGTGGAAATTAATCAGGAGTTATTAGGGAAGATAGAAATTTCTTCAGAAGTTATAACTGGTGGGTGAAATAAAATGAAAGTGGAGTTTAAAAATAGGGTAGAAATAAAAGAAAAATATATGGTTAAGAACTAACAGTTGTTTAGAGGGACTGACAAAGGTTAAAGTATTGCAGAACAAGGGGAATTTCACAGGACAAAAAGAGACACAACTGCTGAGTGCTAAACAGAAAATAAGGGAGTAGCTGGATAATATGCATGTGTTTAGAAAGATTGTTGTTAAGCAGCTGTATTTTTTTAGTAACTCTAAAGCACAAAACTTTTAGTACAAAGACTTAAGCAACAGAACGTAGAAAGGGTTGTTGCCAGACTTAGGAAGCCTATAACAGAAAAAAAAATCCTGGAGAGGTATTAGAGATATTTTGGAAATTTTATGAAAATTTATATAAAACAAAGAAATGCGGAAATTAAGAAAGAGGAAAAATGGAAATATTTATGGAAGACTTAATTATGACAAGGTTAGGGGTAGATGAGGCTTAACAATTGATATTTAAGACAGGAGGTCATGAGATAAAAATGATGATGTATAATCAATCTGCAGGAAAGTCTTGAGGAATAGAAGGTATTCCTGTGGAAGTTTGGAAGCTAGGAGGGAAGAAAATAATAAAGATCTGGAAGGTTTTATTTAACAGTATTTTAAAAGGAGGGGAAGCACCAACATTCTGGAAGAAAGCTGGGGTGGAACACCTAAAATCGGTAAAAATACATCAGCCCCAACTTCATATAGACCCATTTCAATTTTAAACCATGATTATAAAGTGGGATTCCAGCGTGTAGCTCACGAGACATGTCCCTGTGAGCTACATCGCCAAAACTAGAAGGCTACAACAGCAATTCACCGTAGAGCAGTACAGCTGAAAAGCACTAGCAATACCCATATTTATGTGGACACAATAAAAGGAAGTATTTAGGAATATGGATTAAAAGGGGTTATTTTATGGCAACTAAGGATATGTGGGAAGAGACTAAACAAAAGATAATACAAAAACTGAGAAATGTTGAACATTGCTGCATTCCCTAAGGACTACTATCCAGCTGTTTATATTGTTTACAGCCAGGTAGCAGTCCTTAGGGATCGTCATGATGTTCTACATTTCTTTTCATAGCATATAGCTGCAGCGATAGTGCTTTTCAGCTATACTGCTCTACGGCTAATTGTTACTGCAGCCTTCTGGTTTCAGCGATGTAGCTCGCAGGGAAATGTCTCACGAGCTACACACTGGAACCCCATACAGTGTTTATGTCTATAATAGCTAAATGAATGGCAAAGATGTTGCAAAACTTGATAGATATGCATCAGTGTTGTTTTTGTGGAGAGAAGGCAAACCTTTGACAACATTAATAAAACGATAATCCAAAGAGAAGCAGAATGTAAGAAAATGTTGTTGGTGGTGGGTCTTAATACAGAGAAAGCATTCAACAGAGTAAGCTGGGATTTTATGAGTAGGGCAATGGAAACATTTCCATTCCCTGATACAATAATAAGGTTACTTAGGATGATATAAGAGGGATTGGAGGCAAAAATTAAAGTGAGGGTTTCTTTCTGATAAGTTGTGTCTCAACAGAGGAGCCAGGCAGCGGTATCCTCTTTCCCTTTTATTATTTGCGTTATATATAGAACCATTGGCAAAGAAAATAAGTGACTCACAAATTCATGGATATAATTGGTATTGTAATCAAGAAAACTTGGATTTATTTGTAGGTGATATTATTTTGTACCTGATAAAACCAGAAATGGACATATCAGTGTTGTGGAACATTTTGAAACAGTTTCAAGTCATTTTGGGATATAAAATTAATGAAGATAAAACAAAGGGTATAGCTGTAAAATATGTACTTATACATGAATTGGTTCAGCAATACCCATATTTATGTGGACACAATAAAAGGAAGTATTTAGGAATATGGATTAAAAGGGGTTATTTTATGGCAACTAAGGATATGTGGGAAGAGACTAAACAAAAGATAATACAAAAACTGAGAAACCAGAAGCTCTTGCTTATGGACATGGGTAGCAAGCTACAAGCAGTGAAAATGTTTTTAGTCCGTTCCTTTAGTGTTATATACAGGTCAGGCATATTTTTATCAACCAGAGGAGAAGCTGTGGACAGCAATTTAACAGTAGAAGGATTTTATCTGGGATGGAAAGTGGGCAAGGATTAAGTGGGATAAATTGATCTTTACAATATAACAAGGTGATTAAGGATTACCTGATTTTAAGGGATATTTTAGAGCTGCATAGTTAAGCTTCAAATACATAACACAAGCAGAAAGCTGTAATTCAAAGTGGAAAGGGATGATGATGAAGCAGGAGAGGAATTCAAGAAATAGGGACAGAGTGGGGTTTTGGATGCAGATTCTTGGGGAAAATGCTAACAGCTATATAAAATATATATTCATTAAGTGGCAGAAAATATTCTAAGAACTAAGCCAACATGGGAATAGAGAAAAGAGGTTTTGCCTATAGGGATGTCTACAAGAAAATTAGATAACTGGCAAAGGAACCAAGGTATTGACGGCAAATAACTTAAGAAAAGATAACAAGAGAAGGTTGAGGCTAAGAAGACATTTGAACTGCAAGCTAAAGACTGCCATCCCTACTGGTGATAGATGCCAGCTTGTAGGGAAAGAGAAGGGGATATGAGAATCCTAAGGGAAAGACCTGTTCTGTTAGAGTTTTCTTTTGAATCTAGAACAGAAGCTGCTTTTAAAAATGGATCATTAGTAGGGCATATAAAATATTGCACTATAACTATATAAGAATCAGTCAGAGTCAGATAGAACAGATTATGAAGAGAGACCGGAAGAATCATTTTATAAGAGAACAGTGGAAAGACATGATTTTTGCTTTGAAGTGTTTGCATAGGTATTTTTATACCCCAGGCAGACTCCAAAGAATTTTTACTCAGGTAGAAGGCAAATGTTGGATATGTAATAGTGAAGAAAGAGGTAACTGGTGACATATATTTTAGGAATATAATGAGATGGCAGACTTTAAAAAGTAGTCTGCAGAGTTCTCTGTCAGAAATATTGAGTGAGCAAATTGGTGTGACTAAGGAAAGTTTTTTTGAGCTTGGATGCAGTATCTGAATTGCCGAGACATAGTAAGAACTTGTTAAGTTTAATTCTGGTGGTTGCCAAAAAAAAGCAGTTAAAAGAAAATGGAAATCAAAATCTAAACCAACTGTTGAAGTATTGAATATTGTAAAAGAGATAAAAGAACTGGATGTGGGATCTTTAGAAAAGGGAAGGAGCCAATTAAATAGAAAAAAGATGGGAATTGTGGGAACAATACATGTAAAATAATGTTTTGGAGGAGGAATGATGTTTAAGGGAAGATAGGAATTGAGCAATTTATGTAATGTTGGATTGATGATAATTATAAAAATTAATGTATGTGATGTATAATATTTGGATCTAGGAACATGTTAATATTGTTTGTTTTCTTTTATATAAATGTATGTTTGCCTATGACGTAAGTGCTAATTCAGTAAAGGTGCTACAAAAGTGAATAGTGCTACACTTCAATCATTATCTTATTCTATTAATATTGAAATTCTATCTACATTTGTTATGTAAGGGACTTGATTGTATTGGTGGATATATCTTTGAAATCTGAGTATAATGCTAGTATTATAATAAGGAAGAATTACTTGACTATAAAGGATAGCTTTCCAGCATTCTCTTGTAGATGCCTTGATGTTGTATTAACCCTTTTTAAGACAATGATAAAACCTATTATGTAATATGGGGCATCACCTAAACTTCCTTAGACTCACTACTGCCCACAAGCTCATCTTCAAGCCTTCCAGCTGCCCCTTTCTCTCTACCACCTTAGCCCCCTACATTCCTAACCACTCACTCAGATCTGAAAACCAAAACCTCCTTCAAATCTACAAACCCACGCGACCCCCAGGCTACCTCCTGCTGTCATACTCCATATCCAAACTATGGAACTCCTTCCCTACGCAATACTCCAGACCTTACTAACTTCAAATCTCTCTTGTTCTCATACCTTTCTTTTTAATGGATTTGCCCAAGCCACTCTCCAACATATCCACTTCCCTAGCTCCCCTCAGATCCATCCCCTGCTTCTTCTCATAATATTACTTTGTCTATTATTAAACCCCATTAAACTAACACTGCACTATCTTCTACTTCACATTGGTTAATGTTAGATCTCCCTGCACCAGAAAATCAGTCTAACGCGGTGTAAACAAAACTGACAATCACCTATTATTATTTGTATTTTCTTAAATTTAATAATATTTTGTATTTCTTTGAATAACTGTACTATACTCCACCTGCATTTTCACTGTATTCTCAGCCTTTTGTATATAAACTGAATTGTATTAAGTATGTATGTAAACTATTTTCATAGGTAGGTACTAGGCTATTAGGCCTAGGGCCTATATAAGCCTAGCCAAAAAGATACCCTGGCTTTTGCCACCCAAGAAAATTATTTTCTCTGCCCCTGTCGAGCAGAGCCACAGAAGTGATCCCTGGGGTGAATTTCCTATTTCCCATCCAATCATCAAGATTTTTCTTGAAGAGTGCTAATGAGGAGCTCTGTTTGACATAAACAGGTAGTCTGTTCCAGAGTATGGGAAGTCTCTGGGACAGGAATCTATCCCTCCAGCATGTTCTGTTTATTGTGGTGACAACGTTTAGGTCCCTAGAGCGTGTAGCTTGGAGGGATTGGGATTTCTTTAAGTGGAGCATGTCGAACAGCTCTGGGTTTGACATAGCTTTGTATGTTAGGCAGAGATCGCCTCTGTGTAGGTGATATGCGACAGAGTAAAGCTGGAATTTTCTGAGACGGTCTGCGTAGGGCATCTGTTTGAGGTCGGTAATCCTCTTTGTGAGGTATTTCTGTGGCCTTTCCAGTTGTTGTAGATGTCTTGTGAGGTACATACCAAAAAGGGAGTTGTACTCTATAATGGGTCTAATGAGTGATGAGTAGAGGGGAACAATGACCTCTTTTTTTCTAGATGAGCAACCTTTTGTGATGAGGTGAGCCACATAGAAGGATTTCCTGACCACTGTGGCGATGTGATTATCAAAGGAGAGACTACTGTCCACCTGTGTCCCAAGGTCTCTTATCACACTTTCGGAGTTAAGTAGACTGCCACTTATGTGGTAGTTCATGGGTACAGAGTTTTTACCAAAGGGGATGACAATACACTTTTTGGCGTTGAACTTCAGGCCATGGCTTTGACACCAGGCATCTGTCTCAGTGAGGCCCTTTTGTAGTATGTCCACATCATTAGAAATTTCGATTATGGCTCCTAGTTTGCAGTCATCTGAAAATTTGTTAGCCAAAGACCTTCTGTGTTAGCCTGTACTTCAGAGAAGTAGATACCAAACAGGAGAGGGCCCAGGACTGAACCCTGTGGTACTCCACTTGTCACTGGTCTGAAGTCAGATTTGGAGTCTGCTACTTTCACAGTGTGGGTTCTGTCCATGAGCCAGTTGGCAACCCATCTTGTAACATAGGGATTTATACCAAGTTTAGTAAGCTTATCTATAATTCCAGAGTGGGGGATGGTGTTGAAAGCCTTGGTGAGATCTAGATAAGCTGTGTGAACCACCTTACCCTCATCTATGGCTTTGGTGACTGCTTCAAATAAGTCAATCAGGTTTAGAAGACATGATCTGCCTTTTACAAACCCGAACTAGGTAGGGTCCAGAGTTTGGAGATGACCAATGTCTTTGTTTATGAGTTCCATGATGATACTTCCATGGCCTTGCAGACCAGGCTTGTCAGGCTAATGGGGCGGTAGTTCCCAGGGTCCGTCGTGACTCCCCCATTGTGGAGTGGGATAACCGTCGCGGTGCACCATTCAGTGGGCACAAAGCCTGAGGTGAGGCTATGATTGAACATGGTACTTAGGGTGCCAGTTCATTCTGTAGTTCGTGTAGAATGCAGCCTGGGATATTGTCAGGTCCCATGGATGCTGTGTTCTTGGCTTTGGAGAGTGTGTTTTTTACCTGTGCAGCCATGATTACAGGAACTTTGCATTCTTCCAGTATATAGATGGGCCCTCTAGGGGGTGAGAGGAGGGTAAAGTTAGCACTGAACCTATCTGCCAGGATGTTGGCAATATCAGTTGGTTCTGTATATTTAGTGCCATTGTGCTGTAACTCAGAGCAGATCTGAGTGTTGTCATTGAGATTCTTGACATAGCTATAGACTGCTTTGTGGTTGTCTTTAGAGTCAGTGGCAATTTTGTTTTCGTAACTAGCTTTGGAGGATTTTTTGAGGGATCTCAGCTTCTTACTGAGGTTGACCCAGGGAGTTCTTCCAGTCATGAGATTTTACTCTTTTTCTACAAACAGTTTCTTTCTTCTGTTGTAGAGTTTGTTTATGGCAGAGGACCACCAGATTGGCTTCCTTTTTTTGGAGGATAGCATCTTGGTTCTATTAGGGATAGCATGATCCATGCACTCGTGTAAGTGCTTATAAAGTGCATTTGTGTAGGATTCAGCAGTCGTACCTCTGTTGTCCATCTGCATGGGTGTCATGAAGTTTGCCACTTCTGTCTTAAGAAGTGTGAAGTTGGCTTTGAAGAATTTTTTTTTACGGTGGTTTCCCTAATTGGGGGTGGGGGCGGGATGTGGATGTCTAGGGTGTGGTCGGATCTGACCAACGAGGAATTGACCTCTGGTGTGGTACACCGGTTGCCCATGTTGGTAATGACAAGGTCTAGGATATTGCTGCCCCTGGTGGGGGTGTGAATAAGTTGATCCAAGGTGTTGGAATTTATGAATTCCAGAAAACGTTGAGCAAAAGAGTTGGTACATGAGTAGTTTTCCCAGTTAATGGTGGGGTAGTTGAAATCGTCTATTATTAGGGTGTATGGTTGTACCCTAATACTTTCCAGTGTATCAAGAAATGAGGAGTGGGAATCCTGGGGCATGGTGGGGGGTCTGTAGCAAGCTACAATTTGGATTGCGGTCTTGCCCAGAGTTAGCTGCACTTGGATAATCTCGGATGCATTATGCTGTGCAACTAGCCTGGAGGTGTGGATATCCTTAATGAATATGGACACGCCTCCACCTTTAGTGCTTCGTTCTGGGTTAGGTGGCAAAAGGTGTGGTATGAATTATAGCCTGGTAACGCAGGGGTGCTCTCTGGAGCTTTGAACCAGGTCTCTGTCACTGCACAGATGTTGATGTTCTCCATTTTAAGGAGTGCCTCGAGTGAGTGCATTTTGAGGTTTAGACTTCTAGCATTGAGTAGCATTGCCCTCAGATTTTGCTTGCTTGTACCTGTTATGATGGTGAATTTGTCATTTGAACCTTGCCTAAAAAAGGCACTATAGGGGTAGCAAGAGCCTTAGCCAGTATCCGGAATCCCAAGGGCGACAGGTGCAGGCCATCTTTGGCAAAGCATTGTGGTCTGTTGATCATGTCGTCCCAGGCAGACAAATACTGGATCCCCTTAGAATGACATCAGAAGCTTAGCCAATTGTTTTAGTCAATCATTTTGTCCTTGTACTCTGGTATCATTCTGGGTGATGACAAGATGCTACTCAGGGCTAGGGTCATACCTGCCTGGGCTACAGGATCGGAGAGCTCATCCATGTCTCTTTTCTTGTAGTCCAGGGAGGTATGTCTCAGATCATTCACACCAACATGGACAATGACAGTGTCATATTTGTACTTGTTGTGGAGTGACCTGAATGTGTGCATTATGTGGCTGATCCTGGCACCTGACAGGCAGCTGACAGTAACTTTCTCCTTGTTTAGTCTGGTGAGTGGAACATCAGTGTGCCTGACTATAGAGTCACCTATGACTAGAGTATTGGGTACGTTATGCCTTATGGGCTGTGGTTGAGTGGCACACTGAGTTTGTGGGCTATGTGCCATTTGGGTTGTGTTGGGGGGTGGAGTTTGTTTGCATTTCTGCTTTGGAGGTCCCTGATGCTTGGGCAGGTTTTTATTGAGAGCCTCCGCGAATGTAGGTGTGTATTTTGTGTTTCTATGTGTGTGTTTTGGTAGTGTAGGTTTTGAAGGACTATGTGATGATTGTGGTGTGGTGCAAGTGTTTACCTTCTCCTCTTGACTGTCTTGTCCAGTCTTGGGTGAAGAGAGCTTTGCTTCCTGTTTGGCTATATAAGTGCGTCTCTCACAGGTTGTAGTGTTGGGTGGTAGGAGGAGAGGGTTGTCTGTGTACATTGTTGCATGTTACTATGTATATGTAACTTTATGCATGTTTGTTCATAGGTTCATAGGTTCATACTAGGCTATCTGCCCTAGGGCATTTATAAGCCTAGCCAGAATGTGTTTGGCTTTCGACCCATTTTAAATTTATTTTGCTATGCCCTTTTTCGAGGTTAGTATACTGTGCCTCTGTCTAACAGTGACACAGAAGTGATACCGGGGGTAAACCTACGATCTCCCATCCACTCATCAAGATTCCTCTTGAAGAGAGTCAATGAGGGACTCTGCCTAACCTGGACTTGGATTTTATTCCAGAGTGAAGGGAGCCTCTGGGTTATGAATCTGTCCCTCCAGCATGTCCTATTTATTTCAGTGCTGAGGTTCAAGTCTCTCGAGCGCGTAGCTCGATGGGATTTGGATTTTCTGAGGTGCAGCATGTCCATTAATTCCGGGTTGGACATGGCTTTATACGTCAGGCACAGATCGCCTCTGAACAGGCGGTATGCCACTGAGTAGAGCTGGAGTTTCTTTAACCGGGCAGCATATGGCATCTGTTTGAGCCCTTTGATCCTCTTGGTGAGGTACTTTTGGGGTCTTTCCAGTTGCTGCAGGTGTCTGGTAAGGTACATCCCAAAAGGGGCATTGTACTCAATTATGGGCCTGATGAGGGATGAGTAAAGAGGCACGATGACGTCCCCTGATCTAGATGTGAATCCCTTCATGATTAGGTGGGCTATATAAAATGTTTTTCTAACCACTTTGGCCACGTGGTTGTCAAATGAGAGATTGCTATCAACTTGGGTCCCCAGGTCCCTAGTTACTTCTTCTGTACTTAATGGATTACCACCTATGTGGTAATTTGTGGGCACTTTGTTTTTGCCAAAGGGGATGACTATACACTTTTTGGCATTTAGCTTGAGGCCATGGCTCTGGCACCAGTTGTCTGTTTCTATGAGGCCCTTTTGGAGGATGCTTGTGTCAGCTGGAGAGTCAATTATGGTGCCCAGTTTGCAGTCATATGTGAACTTGGTCAGCCACAGTCATTCCGTGTTGGCCTGTACCTCCGAGAAATATATACCGAACAAGGGAGGTCCCAGGACTGAGCCTTGTGGGACACCACTTGTAACTGGTTTGGAGTCTGACATGGCTCCAGCAATTCTAACCATGTGGGTTCTGTCCTTGAGCCAGTTTGCAATCCATCTAGTGACATAGGGGTTTATATTTAAGCTGGTGAGCTTATCTATAATGCCAGAGTGGGGTATTGTATCGAAGGCTTTTGCGAGGTCCAGGTAGGCTGTGTGGACCACCTTCCCCTCGTCAATGGCCTTGGTAACTGTTTCAAAGAAATCAACCAGGTTTAAGAGGCAGGATCTGCCCTTAACAAAGCCGAACTGGGTAGGATCCAGTGTTTGTAGGTCCCCAATATCTTTATTTATGAGGTCCATGATGATCCTTTCCATAGCTTTGCAGACCAAGCTAGTCAGGCTTATGGGGCGATAGTTTCCAGGATCCGTTGAGGCACCACCTTTATGGAGAGGGACCACTGTTGCTGTACACCACTCTTTGGGCACATATCCTGTAGTAAGGCTGAGATTGAACAGTAGTTTTATGTTTGGGTTTAGCTCTTCTTGGAGTTCATGTAGGGCAGCCTGGGACACTGTCTGGTCCCATTGATGCTGTGTTTTTGCTTTGGAGAGGCGGCTCTTACCTGAGCATCTGAGATGTCAGGGGCAGCACTCTGTTGGGATAGATATTTGCCCTTTGGTGGGGGTTTGCGCTGAACCTGTCAGCTAGGATGTTGGCAATGTCTGTGGGTTCGTGTATTTTTGTCATTTTGGACTAATTCTGAGCATATCTGGGAATTACCACCCAGGTTCCTAACATAACTAAAGAAAGCCTTGTGATTATCCTTAGTGTCCTGTGCAATTTTTCTCTCGAAGCTGGCCTTAGACAATTTTATGTGTGCCCGTAGTTTTTTGCTAATACTGATCAGTGATGCCTTCCCTTTTTGGGATTTTGCTCTATCATTTAGTAGCTTCCTCCATCTATTGTATAGTTTGTTTATGGCTGGGGTCCACCAGACAGGAAGTCTGCCTTTGGAGGATTGGGTCTTGGTTTTATTTGGGATCGCATGATCCATGCATTCCTGAAGGTGTTCATAGAATGCATTTATAAAGGATTCTGTGGTCTGGGCTATTTTCCACAGGCCGGGGCTTTGAAGGATTCCACCTCAGTTTTGAGGAGTGTGAAATTTGCTTTAGAGAAGTTTTTCACTGTGGTTTTCTGGGCAGGGGGTGGGATCGGGATGTGAATATCCAGTGAGATTAGTTTATGGTCTGATCTTACCAGTGAGGGATACACTTCTGGTCTGGAGCATAGAGACCCCATGTTGGTGATGATCAGGTCCAGTATGTTTTCCCCTCTTGTGGGAGTGGTAACAAGTTATTCCATAGCATTTGAGTTTATAAATTCTAGGAACCTTTGGGCTAGGGTGTTGGAGCTAGAGTAATGCTCCCAGTCTATGTTTGGGTAGTTGAAGTCACCCAATATATTGGTGTTTGGAGAGACCTTCATATTTTCCAGTGTTCTCAGGAAGGCCGAGTGGGGTTCCTGGGTTTGGGAGGGTGGTCTGTAGCAGGCTATAAACTGGAAGGCAGTTTTACCCACTGTTAGTTGCACATGGACAGTCTCTGATGCTTTGTGCTTTGCCACCAACCTGGAGGTGTGGGTATCTTTGATGAATATCGATACTCCCCCTCCTTTCGTGGTTCGGTCCAAGTTTTGGGGCCGAAAAGCATGGTATGAGGTATAACCTGGTAGTGCTGGGGTGCTCTCGGGAGCCCTGAACCAGGTTTCTGTTACTGCACAGATATCGATGTTCTCCATGCTAAGGAGAGTTTCGAGTGCGTGCATCTTGAGGTTTAGACTTCTGGCGTTGAGTAGCATTACTCTTAGTTTCTTATCCCTTGTGATACCTATGGAGGTGGGTTTGTCTTTTGAGCCTTGCCTAAAAGGCACTATGGGGGTAGCAAGAGCCTTTGCCAATATCCGAAAGCCCAGGGGTGACAGGTGCAAGCCATCCCTAGCGAAGCATCGTGGCTTGTCGAGCATATCATCCCAAGCTGACAGGCATTGATCCCCTTTGAATGACACCAGTACTTAAGCCAATTGTTGAAATTGATCATCTTGTCTTCATACTGTGGCATCATTCTTGGTGAGGGTAAGATGCTACTCAAGGTCAGGGTCATACCGGCCTGGGCTACATGCTCAGAGAGCTCCTTTATGTCTCTTTTCATGTAGTCCAGGGAGGTACGTCTCAGATCATTCACCCCAGCATGGACAATGACTGAGTCATATTTGTACTTGCCTTGGAGTGACCTGAGTGCTTGTGTTATGTGGCGGATCCTAGCGCCCGACAGGCTGCTCACCGTGACCCTCTCCTTGTTCAGCCTGGTGAGCGGGACGTCAGTGTGCCTGACGATAGAGTCACCTATTACAAGTGTATCAGGTGTGTTGTTTAGTCTTAAGGGCTGTGACTGTTCGGCACACTGGCTTTGTGAGATATGTGTTGCACGTGTTTTGTTTTGGGGTAGCGGCTGCTTGGGTGTCTGCTTTGGAGGTCTGTGCTGCTTCGGCAGATCTTTATTTAGAGCCTCAGAGTATGTTTTTGTGTGATTATGTGTTTGGTTTGCTGTCGTGGTAGGTCTATGTGAGACTGGAATTGTAGTGAGTGTGGTTTCCTTCTCCTCCTGACTGGTTATGCCAGTACTGAGTTGAGAGAGCTTAGCCTCCAGTTTGGCTATATGGTTGCATCTCTCACATGTGTTGGAATTTGTTGGGAGGAGGAGAGGGTTGTCTGTTTACATGAGGCAGTTGTAACATTGCCTCAAGATTCCCAGATTCACCAGCTGGACCGGAGAGGAGATTGACAACTCACCTTTGGACATGCTAGAATAATATTGGGAATTCCTTAATAATTGAAAACCAGGGCCAGTGGGGAGTGAGGGTGTAGTGCTTTTAATTTTTAGTGCTGACTTATATAATTGCTTTAGTGAGCAAGTGCCAGGTAACTTAAGTGCAATGTGTTACAGGTAACTTAAATGCAAAAACGACAAACAGTAACTTTCTTTCAAGTGAAACAAGGAAATAAGTACAGTAAGCAATGCAGATATCACTAGTGATCCACAGAAGCGCTGAGAAGCCGCGTATTAGGCGGAATTAGCGTTCCAGGGAAATAACAAGCAAACAAACAAGCATATAAACAAAGCTAGATTCAGCAGGCCTGGATCTAGTCTATGCTACAGCAAACAAGGTGTACCAATTTCAGTAAGATACAGTTCAAATATTCAGGCACTATAAACCTTTAACCAGAAATTCCCAGCTCAGAAGGGCAGAGTCCAGCCTCTTCTCCCACAAGAGTGCAGACCACAAACCTTCTTAATGTAAAATAACTGGCCTGAAGCCCAAGTGCTTAAACCAGAACTAATACACTTTAAGAATAACAGACACTGGGCTCTCAATCAGCAGTTCCCAAATTAGAAGGATGAAAGCTATCTGTCCTGCCACCACAGTGCATGCCACAAACCTTCCTAATGTATAACAACTGGTCTGAAGCCCAAGTGCTTCATCCAAAAGACTTAGAATGATAGCTACACTTTAATCAAGTTACTACCAAGCAGTAATAAATACAATTGAATACTTTAGAGAATGCCTGGATTAGTGCTCAAGTTACACAAACAAAGCTAGATCCAGCAGGCCCGAATCCAGTCTATGCCACAGCAAACAAGGTGCACCAACTTCAGTAAGAAGCAGTTCAGATATGCATGCACTATAAGCCTTTAACCAGAAATTCCCAGCTCAGAAGGGCAGAGTCCAGGCTCTCCTCCCACAAGAGTGCAGACCATGAACCCTCTTAATGTAAAATAACTGGCCTGAAAGCCCAAGTGCTTAAACCAGAATTAATACACTTTTAGAATAGCAGACACTGAGCCCTCAAATCAGCAGTTCCCAACCTAGAAGGATGTAAGCTACCTGTTCTGCCACTACAGTGCAGACCACAAACCCTCTCAGTGCAAAACAACTGGTCCGAAGTCCAAGTGTTTAAACCAAAAGGCTTAGAATGAGTTACACCAAGCAGTAATAAATACAATTGAGTACTTTTAAGATGATGCAAAAGTAAAAAAAGTAGGTAGAAACACAAGTACAGTAAAAGCAGATGAAATTTTTTTTTTTTTTGAATAAGTGCTGAGATCAAAGAAACAGATTTGAGTGCTGAAACTAGAAAACTGGCTAGTTATAAGAGAAAAAAACTAAGCTAGAAGGCTTCCCTCCAACACAGAAGGGCTTGGGGGCTCAGAAGCCTACAAATAGTTTATACCACTTAACAGGGAAGGCAGGAAACGAGCTTAATTTTTTTTTTTTTTTTTTTTTCTGTTTCCCAGATGCTCTCTTTGTACACAGTAGGAGTGCCTGAAATCAGAATATGATCTCACTGCACTCAGTTGAGTGAGCAAATGAGATGGGCCCAGAAGGAGTATCCAAACACAAATTTACAAGAGGGGCGGGCAGTTGCAAGGCCACTAAGATTAACACCAAAACAAAAACAGGGAGGGTGGGTGAGACTAACTGAAGAGCAGAGTCAAAACTTCCAGTTCAGTTAATATTCCTTCCACACAGTTAAAATCAATTTAAATACTGTATTTTTTGGAAAAAAAGAGCAGATAAAGGTACTTAAATTCTCTTATGCGTCCAGTTGAATACAGCAAGTCCTTAGCCGGCCAAAGCTGAGGTTTTTAAGCAGAAAATATTTCACACTGTACCACTTAAATATGCAAGGACAGGAAATCAAAGAATGTGACTACCCCCACACCTGTATTTACTAGCAAATAACAAAGTTCAGCAAACACTGACTAACTTCCAGTTCAGTTAATATTCCTTCCACACAGTTAAAATCAATTTAAATACTGTATTTTTTTGAAAAAAAAAGAGCAGATAAAGGTGCCTAAATTCTCTTATACGTCCAGTTGAATACAGCAAGTCCTTAGCCGGCCAAAGCTGAGGTTTTTAAGCAGAAAATATTTCACACTGTACCACTTAAATAGGCAAGGACAGGAAATCAAAGAATGTGACTACCCCCACACCTGTAATTACTAGCAAATAACAAAGTTCAGCAAACACTGACTAACTTCCAGTTCAGTTAATATTCCTTCCACACAGTTAAAATCAATTTAAATACTGTATTTTTTTGAAAAAAAAAGAGCAGATAAAGGTACTTAAATTCACTTATATGTCCAGTTGAATACAGCAAGTCCTTAGCCGGCCAAAGCTGAGGTTTTTGGAGCTTTTCTCCCTGGGCCTCCACTGAAAATGGGCACTTCTTGGCTCAGTGGACTTCCCCTGTTATCAAACTGAAGTAAACAAATAAATAAATATATACATAAATGCATTTTGCATTTATAGGCCTCAAAAATAAGAAAGATGTGAGAGGTCCAGAAATTGTATGCTGTAAGAGTTACTGGGTGTTATATGATATAGTCTGAAAAACTTAAATGAATTAAAATTGTACACAGTTATATACAGTTTGTTTCACAGAGACATGATTATGTTCTTCAAATATTTAAAAAAATAACTCACTAACCAAAACAGTCAGTATTACTATTACCTTGATAAGCGACCCATATCTTACTTGGAACAATGTTTGGTGCAAATTCAACAATGGAATACATACCTTAAAAGAAATTATTTTAATATCTGAAACACTAGATTATAGAACTCACCTCTGAGACTAGGACAAATTAGCATAATTAATAACTTTGAGACTTCTCAGTAATCAGGTTGGGGATTACGCTTATGATCCCCTGTAGAAGTGGATGCAGACACCATGATGATTTTTTAGATCCCATGTCTTCTGTAACCAAAATACATTAAAATACTGAAATGTGATTCCCTTTCTCAAGACTGGGAGCTTGACAGACTTCCAAAATGGCTGCAGACTGATCAGCATCTTAATTTCAGATCTCCCAGTGTGAAAGCAGAAACTGAGAAATAGCATCCAGTGAAATTGTCATTTTTAGGTAAAATGTAGTTACTGCCTAGTAAGTACACTGTCTGTATGCCAGCAAAGAAAAAATTTAGAGAACCAGGAAGGAGATCAACCAGAAAAGATGAGGAGAAAACACTAACTTGGAAGAATTCTGCAGCTGTTCACCAAAAAGCAGTTCAGGCTTCAGCTTTTATACAAGAGATGGTTTCCATTAATTTAGAGGAAAAAATCAGATGTACTCAGAGGTGATTAAAGTAAATGAAACATTGAAGGAATATACCAACTCAAATAACCAAAGGCTGGAAAAATAAAATAAGCTTTTGTAGCTATTCAGATGAACTGATTAAATTGCGACAATCAAAGGTTGAAATGAAGGAAAGGACGGCTGAAGAGTTGATACAAAAATATTGCTGTTAGAAGATAGAACATACAGAGAAAACCATAGATATTCTGCTGCACCAGAGAAATATGAAGGAACAGATGGTATTCATTGTATGAAAACACAAGTAAGCAACTGGACTGATTTTACACATCAGGATCTGTTAACCAAAAGGGCACATTGAGTTTTTTTTTCTCCAAATCTGGTCACGAGAAAGCAGCCAATACTTATATTAATAAAGGTACAATCATACCAGCAGAAAGAGTTGATCTTGACAAAATTGTGGCAGAAGGGAACAGTATAAAAAATTGTAGGGACAGCAGAACGTTTGTGGAAAATGATTATTAACTGTACACCTGGCAGAAGAGAATTACATTTTTCATAACAGTTAGGGAATATTGAGAGGCAAGTGTGAGATTCAAGCTGCTGTATTCAGCTGTCTTCATAATATTTTTTTTCTGGAGGATCAAATACATTTTTGGATGCAGAATAGGCTAAAGAGGAAGCAAAAACATTTATCCAACAAAAAGTGAGCCAGCAAACAGAAGGGGACTCTGTTTTTCATTGTTCTGAGAGTAACGATCATATAGAGACTTTGACAGTGATATCTTTTCCAGTGCTCCAAAGGAAAATGCTTGACAGAATGAGAAAAGCACAGGAGTTGACTACAAAAATTAGGAGTACCTTGGACTTGAACTCGAGTCTGGTGTTGGGAGATGGAGATGAACAGGATGAAGGCCAACAACCCCACAATTAGTAAATAAATGGGAGACAATAAAACATCAGTCACATTTGTAGAATGTGGCTTTGCAAGAAAAAGTGGCCAAGAAAGACAGATTTTTGCTGACTTTGTTAAACGTGTGGGTGGACTATAAAGCATACCCCACTTTATGTCATTAATGTTTAGAAAAAACTGTAATTAAATCACTTCTTTTTTTTTTAGTAATTGCTTAAAACATTTCATGGTTTAAACTGCATGATCTGATGTTGTCCAACTTCATTCATTCATGAATGTTGGGTTTCGGTTCCGTCCTCGGAACTGACTCGGCCAATATCACAAGCTCACACCAGCCAGAAATTCTCGAGATAAGGTTACCCATAGTGCCCCTGTTCCCTTCCCCCCAGATCTCATTTGTCAGGTAGAGTTTCAAGACGCATCAGGCCTGCTGTCAAGCTAAGTGTTGATATTTTTTTTTGCTATTTTGCTATTTTTTCTAGCTTAAACCTTGTTATATCTAGTTGTTTTCATTTATATTATTAAACTAGTGTGAGTGCTGTTTATCTTCCCTTATTACCGTTTGCAGTATTACCTTTTTACCATAGTTGGTATTGGCCCCTCCCTTCCTCCTTACCTCTGGTAATTCTCTAATACCTTCGCTGGTATATTTCCCATTTTTCTTCCTTTTCTACCCTTCTGGGTATTTCTACATTAACATTGTTGGTATCTTAAAAAAAAAAATCTTCCATTTCCTTGCTGTCCTCTATCACTGTGTATCTGTGTGGGTGATCATGTGAATGACTTTCAGTCTGTTGCTTGTTTTTTCAACATGGCTGACAAAAAAGGTACACAGGTTTTAAACAGTGTGACAAATGTGGCAGGAAGATGCCCAACTCCAATATTTCCTGTCTATATTGTTTAGGAGTGCCACACCTACAGGTCCAACCTCCGTGTAAGCTCTGTATGGGGTTTAGTGTCCACACGCTAGCAGACCGTAAGAATAAGTTGATCTTAAAAAACCCTTTATCAGAGGCTTTGTCTGATGTGGAGGTGTCCCTGAAGATGTCTCCTTTGGAGATCCTGGGTGAACCCCACCTGCAGATGAGGTTAGTCAAGCTCATTGTGCAGTGTGCTTAGAAGGCCCCTGACAATGTTGAGCCAATCCCCCGGAGACCTGACAAAATACCCCCCCCCCCGAGAGGATCAAATCCACTGGTCCAAGAGTTTGGCAGTAGATGCTATGGTGGTGGTGGAGGCAACAAAGAAGGAAGTCACAGAGGATAGTCCTACTGTCCACCCTCCAAACCAAGAGTGTTGAATGTTGGACAGATTAAGGAAGTGGGTTTATCAGCACTCCTGAAGAGCGGATCAATTGCTTGCCTCTGGAAGCAGTCGGGGGACGATTCTCTCTGCACCACTTAGCCTGGCATTCAGTAACATCAGATTCCTGGGTGCAGACAATAATTACCAGAGGTTACCATATCTTTATCCAAGGCCACAAAGGTGAATCCCCAATATTTTACACAGTCAGAGAGAGCAGCAGCTCAAGAACTTCTAAAGCTGCTCAAAAAAAGAGTCATCCAAACAATCCCACCAGACCAAATGGGATCCGGATTTTACTCAAGGTTCTTTTTAGTGCCAAAAAAGACAGGGGGCTGGAGGCCAGTTCTGGACTCAGTATCTTGAACAAGTTTGTAAGGCAGGCAAAATTCCATTTGGTCATGGTTCAGTCTATTTTTTTCCATTTCTGGAAAAAGACAATTGGATGTGCACGATAGATCTTCAAGATGTGTATTAGCACATAAAAATGGGCAAGTGCTCCAGAAGATATCTCCACTTCCGGCAGGGAGCCAATCATTACCAATTTCTGGCACATCTCTTTGGTCTTACCACAGCCCCAGGGTGTTCACAAAATGTATGGTAGTAGTAACAACTCACTTGAGACTGCAAGGATTCTGGGTGCTTCCTTACTTAGACGATTGGCTCTTTACTGTCCCCACCAAGCATCTACTGCTATGCGTCTTACACTACACTCTAGAACTGGCAGAGGTCTTAGGCATCTCAGTAAACAAGGAGAAGTCAAAACTGGCACCCACTCAAACCTTGGAATTAATTGGAGCAACGTTCGACATGAGATACTGTCTGACTGCTCTACCTCATCACGGATTACAAAGGTTAAGATCCCAGCTCCAAGTGATACTCTCTCAAGACATAGTACCAGCTCACTTTGTCTTACAAGTACTAGGGTCAACGGCAGTGACAATCACCCTAGTCCCCCTGGCAAGATTCCTCATGAGTAACCACAAGAAAATCAGCCCCAGCACGAAACAAAGCCAATCCAATAAAACATACTTGAACAGGGTACTGGATGGAAAAAAATTTAATAAAAACAGTCCAAGGCACTTGGTCTCCCTTAGAGGACAGTCTGCATATCAGTGTCCCAGAACTGAGAATGGTGCTTCTGGCGTTGCAAGCATTCCAATCTGCCTTTCCATCAGGGACAATTGCTGTCCAATCATACAACATATCAGTCATCTGGTACATCAACAAACAGGGAGGAACCAGATCCTATCCCTTATGTCAGGAAGCCCTGAGGGTATGGGAATGGGTGATAGGTTCCAACCGCTTTCTGATAGCAATGCACATTCCCAGGAATTCAAATGTGATTGCAGACAAACTGAGCAGAAACATCCTTCTGACTCATGAGTGGTTTCTCTATCCCATAGTAGCAATGGAGATTTTTCGTCATTGGGGTCAGCCTTGCTGTGATCTGTTTGCATCTCCCATGAACCACAAGTGCAGCAGCTACTTCGCCCTAATCCCCCCCTCAGGGGGAGTCACTGAGGGACGCTCTGATACACAATTGGCCTCCAGGACTGCTTTATGCTTTTTCTCCTTAGCCCCTGATACCACAGTTTTTGAAGAAAGTGCAACGTTTGAGAAGCAAGGTAATCCTCGTTGCTCCCTATTGGCCTCGTCAAGTCTGGTTCCCCTTTCTTTGGCCTCACCTAATTCACTGTCTGTGGACTCTGGACCCAACCCCAGGACTGCTGTCTCATTCACAGCGGCTGGTTCATCCCAACCTACTGAGTCTCAAGCTGACCGCTTGGTATTTCCATTTCCGGTAAATGCCAGCAGAATAATCTATCTTCCCCACTACAAAAGATACTTCTGGCTTCCCATAAATCATCCACCAGGAAACTTTATCATAGGAAATGGAACAGATTTGTGATCTGGTCTAGAGAACAAAGACTTGACCCCTTTTAAGCCCCGATGCGTAATGTCTTGGAATATTTGTCAACTTTGCTCCAATCAAGAGTCTCAGCTTCTACTATCAGAGTGCATTTAGCAGCTATCTCAAATTTCCATAATGGCTTCAATGAACTTTCCTTGATATCTCACCATCTCTGCAAAACCTTCTTAAAGGGAATCATGCATTTAAAACCACCCTTTAAAAAACCCATTGCACCTTGGAGTTTGACGTTAGACTTACAAACTTTGACTCATCAACCATTTCAGCCAGCAGCCACCTGTGATATAATATTTTTGTCTTGGAAGACCTTATTCCTAGTAGCCATCACCTCAGCCATGAGAATATCAGAATTACAGGCCTTGTGTGTAAAGCTCCCATACATCATTTTTTTCACAAAGAAAGAGTATCCCTACGGACTACCCCCTCTTTTCTACCCAAAGTTCTCTCAGATTTAAATATTAACCAGTCCATTGACCTACCAGTTTTCTTCTCAAACTTCTCAAACAAAGGGGAATATTGTTTTCATTTGTTGGATGTGCATAGACAGTTACGCTTTTACTTAGACAGGACTAAATCTTTCAGAAAATCGGATCAACTGTTCCTGACTTTTTCAGGTCCTAGATTAGCCAAGCCAGTTTCCAAAGTCACTTTGTCAAAATGGTTGAGAGATTGCATCACCTTTGCTGATCTACAAAATAAAATGAGTCTGTCAGCTAAAGTCAAAGCTCACTCCACTAGATCAGTTTCCACTTCAGTAGCCTTTCATTCAAGAGCCTTTGTGGATGACATTTGCGCAGCAGCCACTTGGGCTACCCCTTATAGCTTTATCTCTCATTACAAATTGGACATGGTCTCAAGGGGAAGAGCATCCTTTGGCTCAATGGTGCTCAGGAATATCTTTCCATAGGGCCTTCCAGGATGTAAAGTAGTTGGGGACTCTGTCCCAACTGTCATGAATGAATGAATGAAGATTAACACATCAGATAAAGAAGTTAGGTTCTTACCATAATGTTCCATCTGTGTTGTCGATCTTTATTCATTCTTGACACCCCATCCTCCTACCCCCATGACTCCTGGGGGTTCGGAACTAGTCCTGGTGCTGTGATAGGACAATTGCTCAGACAAAGCTTCCGCTTTATTATTTTTGTGGGAAAACTCGATGTGAAAGGAAGGGAAGAGTGGCATTATGGGTAACCTTAGCTCGAGAGTTTCTGGCTGGCGCAAGCTTGTTTTATTGGCCAAGTCAGTTCCGAGGATGGAACTGAAACCCAGCTGTCAAGAATGAATGAAGATTGACAACACAGATGGAACGTTATGGTAAGAACATCACTTTTTTTTATACAGTAAAGCAGTTTTGTATAATAAGTATCAGGGAATTTTAAATGTGGGGAAGTCTTTTCAATGTTGTATGTATTAAAGATATTAAAATAAACAAGTACTTTTTTAATTGTTAGAAATGTATGCTTTACAGTATAAAAAGAGAAGAAGGCTAGGCAAATGCAAGATTAAGTTAATGTGCTGTGAACTTGGGCTGCTGGAGTGGGACTGGATGTAAAAATGCACTGATTTTACTATATGTAATATTAAGATAATTTCTCTTATTTTTATAAAAGCGAACGTCTGGATTAATGTCCTTCACTTAAGCTACAAACGTGTTTTTGTAAGCAGATAGGCTTGAAAAATTAGAAAAAGTGATGAAAGTCATGCAAAATGCTCACTTCCTTGCATTTGCAAAGATACTAGCTTTTTTTTTTTTTACATTAACAAATATTCTCAGTGGAGGTGGGATTACATCAAGGATCAGCTCTGAGCCCTTTCTTATTTGTTATGGTGATGGACAGGTTGACAGACGAGATCAGACAGGAGTCCCCGTGGACTATGATGTTTGCAGATGGCATTGTGATCTGTAGTGAGAGTAGGGAACAGGTGGAGGAGACCCTGGAGAGGTGGAGATATGCTCTAGAGAGAAGAGGAATGAAGGTCAGCAGGACTAAGACAGAATATATGTGTGTGAATGAGAGGGATGATAGAGGAATGGTGAGGATGCAGGGAGTAGAGGTGGCGAAGGTGGATGAGTTTAAATACTTGGGATCAACAGTTCAGAGTAATGGTGAGTGTGGAAGAGACGTGAAGAAGAGAGTACAGGCAAGATGGAGTAGGTAGAGAAGAGTGTCAGGAGTGATTTGTGACAGACGAGTACCAGTAAGAGTGAAAGGGAAGGTCTGCAAGAGGGTAATGAGACCAGCTATGTTATATGGGTTGGAGACAGTGGCATAGACAAAAAGGCAGGAGTCAGAGCTTGATGTGGCAGAGTTGAAGATGTTAAGATTTGTACTGGTTGTGACGAGGATGGACAGGATTAGGAATAAGTATATTAGAGGGTCAGCCCAGGTTGGAAGGTTTGGAGACAAAGCCAGGGAAGCAAGATTACGTTGGTTTGGACATGTGCTGAGGAGGGATGCAGAGTATATTGGGAAAAAGATGCTAAGGATGAAGCTGCCAGGTAACAGGAAAAGAGGAAGGCCTAAGATAAGGTTTATGGATGTGGTGAGAGAGGACATGCAGGTGGTTGGTGTGACAGAGCAAGATGCAGAGGACAGGAAGAAATGGAAACAGTTGATCTGCTGTGGTGACCCCTGACGGGAGCAGCCGAAAGAAGAAGAAGAAGCAAATATTCTCAGTGGATGTCAAGAAATCTGCAGCTGAAAGTGTTGTGCATTGTGTTCTCAGTGAAATTTACAAAGATTCCTTTTTGCATCTATAGATATGTTAGCTATTTTTTTCATTGTTGGCCACTTTTACATGGAGATGAGCTGTCTGGAGATGCAATTAATCTTGAGAGTTCTGAGCAGTGTGTTTTTTTTCCTTATGGCTAAAGTTAATATTTTCTGAAAGCATACAAGCTGTTTTTCATATGCCGGGGAGGGGGGGGGTCGAGGTAATAACAGAACACACACCTAAAAAAAGAAAAAGAAGAGAACAGACACTAATCAGTGTAAGTAGTAACACAGGTTTTTAACATGCACTTTAGAATGGGTACGCTTCATTTTAGATTAGGTAATAACTGTGGGTGCAGCTGTTAATTTGGGGTCGTTTTTTTTTAGCTGGAAGATTAAAGTTCGTTTTTTGAAGATGTGCATAGATTTTTGTGTTTGTTCTAAGTTAACAGGAGATGGGTTGTTCTGACAATGTTATTTTTTGTTTGTTTGAGAGCTTTCATTAAAACAAAGTCTTGAAAAATGTGACCTAGATTCAAATGGAGATGAGAAGAAGTAATTGTATAAAAGATCACCCTGCCAAACATTAGTGTGTCGTGCGAGACAAAAGTTGTAAATACACATTCAGAATCAAAATTGTCAGGTATTTTAGTAGGAATAATGGCTTTTTATCATCATGACAATGCTGTCCATGTTATCTTGGAATGCAAATGACCTTACAGATATAGACCAAAAGGAAAGAGTGTAGAATTATATTAAGAAATACAGACTGCAAATAGCAATGCTGCAGGAAACACATTTGAAAAGTAATGAGCATATGAATTTGACAAAGAAAGGATTTCACGATGGATCTTTAACAGAATATCAGAGACAAAGGAAAAGGGGAGTACTACTGCTGATTGCTAGAGGGGTACCAGTAGTGATAGAAGAGGAAAAAAGACAGTAATGGTAGATTTCTGGTAGTAGGGGGCTTTTGGCAAGGGAGGTGGATTATGCTGGCATACATTTGTATTCCACCAAAAACTGCTGTTATGGAGCCTAGGAAAATTTTGGTAGAAATAATCAGCTTTCAGCAAGGAAGATTATAGGTAGAGACTGGAACTTGATTTGCAATAGGGAGGGTGTATTGGGGAACTGGAAGGGAAATGGAATAATAAAAGAGGGTAGCTTTCAGAAGTAATTTATGAAAATGTTTGGTATGGAAGATGGTGAAACCAGTAGTAGGAACTTGGTTAGAATTTACACATTATTCCCCAATTCTGAAGACATGCATGAAAATATTTGTATGGAAGATGGTGAATTCAATAGTAGTAACTCGGACATCATTTAAATATTATTCCCCATGGTACAATAACTGGGCAAGTCAGGATAGAAATTACATTCACTGCAACATGTGCATTTGATTGAAAGCTTCAACACCCATCCAGTAACTGTTTCAGATCATGCACCAATAAAAACTAAGATAAGAATGCAGGGTAATGAAGTAAAAATGAGACACTGGCTCTTTCCTACCTGCATGCTAAAGAGAGAGGAATTTAAGGAATGGGTATTGGAAATTATTCATGAGTTATTAGAGAAGTTGGAAATTTCTTCAGAAGTGATTCTGAGTGGGATAAAATGAAAATGGAGTTTAAAATAGAGTAGAAATAAAAGAGAAAGAGATATGATTAGGAAATAATAAAAATATTTACAGGGCTGACAAAGTTTAAAGTATTCAAGAATAAGAAAAATCTCACAAAACAAGAAAAGGTGCAACTCCAGAGTGCTAAAAAAACAAGAAAGTATTTGGATAATATGCAAGAGTTTAGAAAGATTGCTGTTAAGCAGCTATTTTTGATAACTTCAGAGCATAAAAACTTTTAGCACAATGACTTAGTTAACTAAAAGTAGAAAGGGTCACTGCCAATTTTAGAGAGCATATAAAAAGAAAAATAGCCAGTCATCCTGTAGAGATGTTGAAATATTTTGGAAATTTTATAGAAATTTGTATAAAGCAGAGGGATGTAGAAATCAAGACACAGCACAAATGGAAATATATATGGAAGACTTAAATATGTCAAGGTTGGGGGTAGATGAGGCTCAAGAATTAATAGTTAAGATAGGAGAAGTTGAACTAAAAACTGTGATTTAACAATCAATCTGCAGGAAAGTCTCCAGGAAAAGATGATATTCCTGTGGAAGTTGGGAGGGAAAAATTTGATAAAGATTAGAAATATTATGTTTAACATTATTTTAAAGGAGGGGAAACATCAACGTCCTGGAAGAAAGCTGTTGTGACTATATTACTTAAAGATAGTAAATATCTATCAGATTCAGCTTCATGTAGACCCATTTCAATTTTAAACAATGACTGTAAAGTGTTATGTCTATAATATCTAAAGGAATGACAATGGTGTTACCAAAATTGATAGATGTGAATCTGTGTGGTTTTGTGGAGAAGAGGAAAACATTTGATATCATTAACAGAACAGTTATGGTCTAAAGGGAACCAGAATATAAGAAAATATTGCTGTTGCTGGTGGGTCTTGATACAAAAAAAGCATTTAGTAGAATACTATGGGACTTTATGAGTAGGGCAATGGAAGGATTTGCAGTCCCTGATACAGTAATAAGAATAATGTTAATTAGGAGGATATATGAGGGACTGAGGGCAAAAAATTTAAATGTGAGGCTTCCTGTTTGATAAATTGTCTCTGAACAGAGGATCCAGAGGGGGGGTCTTCTTTCCCCTTCATTATTTGTGTTATATTTAAAGACATCGGTAAAGAAAGTAAGGGACTGAAAAACTCAAGGATATATTTGGTATGGTAATGAAGAAAAGTTGGTTTTATTTGCAGATGATATTATTTTGCACCTGTTAAAACCAGAAAAGGACATCTCAGTGATATGGAACATTCTGAGGCAGTTTCATTTTTTGGAGATATAACAAACAAAAGCTACAGCTATAAACTGTGTACACACAATTAATTGGTTCAGCAATACCCACATTTATGGGGGAATGATAAAGTGAAGTATTTATGAGTGTGGGTTAAAAGGGATTCTGTTATGGCAGCTAAGGATATGTGGGAAGAGACTAAACAAAAGATAATACAAATTTGAGAAACTGTTAGCTTTTGTTTATAAGTATGGATAACAACCTACAGGCAGTGAAAATGTTTTTAGTCATAGGAAGTTACTAGGCTATTGGCCCTGAGGCCCTTATAAGCCTAGCCATGAGTTTAGCCCATGTTTAGACAAGTCAGCCCCCAAAGCCAATGTCCAGCAGGGACACAGGTGGAATCCCAGAAGTGTATTTTCTGTTTCCCATCCAGTTATCCAGGTTGCGCTTAAAATGAATAGTGAGGTACTCTGCTTGATGTGGAGAGGGAGTCAATTCCACAGATGGGGGAGTCTCTGGGACACAAATCAGTACCGCCAACAAGTCCTATTGATGTAACAGACCAGGTTGAGGTTGCGCGTGTGGAGCTTGACTTGCGGATATGCAGCAGTCCCATCAAGCCGGGGTCTGAGATTGTTTTGTATGCCAGACAGAGGTCACCTCTGAGGAGTCTGTATGAAACTGAGTAGAGAGACAGGGCTTTTAGCCTGTCTGTGTAGGGAAGATGTTTGAGGCCCTGGATTCTCCGTGAGGAACCTCTGTGGTCTCTCCAGCTGCTGCATGTGCTTTGCGAGGTACATGCCAAAGGGGGTGTTGTACTCAATAATTGGCCTTATAAGGGAAGAACACAGGGATGTTATTACCTCCTTGTCCCTGGATGAGATACCCTTACTTATGAGGTGGGCCATGTAGAAAGCTTTCCATACAACAGAAGCAACATGGTGGTCAAAAGTCAGGTTGCTGTCAACCTGAGTGCCCAAATCCCTCACGACTGATTGCATGCTTAGGACATTGTTATTAATGTGATAATATGTGGAGACATCACTCACCCCAAAGGGGATGATGGTGCATTTTTTGGCATTCAACTTGAGGCCATGTTTCTGGCACCAGTCATTTGTTTGGATGAGACTGTCTTGGAGGATGTCTACATCACTTGGGGAATTGATGACCGTTCCCAGCTTGTAATCATCTGCAAACTTGGTCAGCCATAGTCCACTGGTTTTGGCCTGCACCTCAGAGAAGTGTATCCCGAACAACAGAGGCCCCAAGACTGATCCGAGGGGTACGCCGCTCATTATGGGTTTACTGATTGAGGTGGCTTCCCCTATTTTGATTTGATGCCTAGTTATGAGAGTTTATCCATTATGCCTGAGTAGGGAATAGTGTCAAAGGCTTTGGCCATGTCAAGGTAGGGGGTGTGCACCGTCTTCCCTTTAGTTTTATATACAGGTCAGGCATATTTTTATCAACCAGGGGAGAGGTTGTGGTCAGTGATTAATAAAGAGTTGAAGGATTTTATCTGGGAACAGAAGTGGGCAAGAGTCAAGTGGGATAAGTTGATCCTTATACAGAACAAGGTGGTTCAAGATTACCTGATACGTAGGGATATTTTAGAGCTACACAGTTAAAGCTCACATACATAACACAAGCAGAAAAGTATAATTCAAAGTGGAAAGGGATGATAATGAAGCGAGGGGGGTCACGTTTAAGAAATAAGGAGAGAGTGGGATTTTCTTTGCAGATCCTTGAGGTGAATACTAACAGCCATGCAGAATATTGTATTCATAAAGTAGAAGAAAGTAATCTAAGAACTAAGTCAAAATGAGAATGGAGAAACGAGATTCTGCTGATAGAGGTAACACAGTTAGTGATACAGAGGATAGGCAAGAGGGAGCTTCTATTTACTGGAGAAAACTGATGAAGGAACCAAAGTATTGGGGCAAATAACTAGAGAAGGAAATGTAACCAAATGGTAAGATGCCAAGAAGACATTTGGACTGCAGGGTAGAGACTGCCTTCTCTATCAGGGATTGATTATCAGAGTATAGGCAAATAGAAAGGAAAAGGGGAATCCTTAATGAAATACCTGCTCTGCTACAGTTTTATTTGAATCTAGAACAGAAGCTTCTGTTAAAAACGGGATAATTAGTGGGGCATATAAAATATTTCACAATAGCCATATGAATCAATTAAAGGATGTTAGAAAAGATTGGGAAGAGAGACTGGATGAGCAATTTACATGGAAACAATGTGAGGATATATGCATGGCTCCCAAGTGTGCAACATGGTCTAGAAGACTTAGGATTTTTGCTTGGAAGTGTTTGCATAGATATTTTTATACCCCAGTCAAACTCCAAAGAATTCTTTCTCAGGTAGATGGAGGTTTGATGGAGAAGAAAAAGGTTACTGGGAACATATGTTTTGGGAGTGTAATGAGTTAGCAGACTTTAAAAATTACCTACAAAATGCTCTCTCAAAAATATTGGGGGAGCAAGTGGGTTTAACTAAGGAAATTATATTTTTGAGCTTGGATACATTATCTGAATTGCCTAGACATAGTAAGGCCTTGTTAAGTTTAATACTGGTGGCTGCCAAATAAGCAATTACTAGAAAATGGAAATCAGATTCTAAATGGACCCGTATTTGAAGTAGTGAATATTGTAACAGAAGTAAAAGAACTAGAAGTGGGGTCTTTAGAAAAGGGTAGGAGCAAATTACACACAAAAATGGAAATTGTGAGAACAATACATGCAGAATATTGTTTTGGAGGAGAAGTGGGGTTTAAGGGAAGGCAGGAATTAATCAATTTATGTAATGTTGGATTCATGATAACTGTATAAAAGAATGTATGTGATGTATAATGTTTATAACTGTGAACATGTTAGCATGCTTTGTTTTTTATATAAATGTATGTTTGTCTATATCTTAATTGATACTTTAATAAATATGTTAAAAAGAAAAGTTGGCTTTTTGTAGATTATTTTATTTTATACCTTATAAATCTAGAATAGGACATATCAGTGTTATTGAACATTTTGAAACAGTTTTAAGTCTTTCTGAATATAAAATTAATGAAAATAAAAGGAAGGCTGTAGCTGTAAATTACGTACTCACACATGAATTGTTTCAGCAGTACCCATGTGTGTGGGGATACAATAAATTAAAAAGGATTCTGTTTTTATATGTGGAAAGGGACTAAACAAACGTTAATTAAAAAAGTGAGGAACTGGAAGCTTTTGTTTATGAACATGAATAGTAAGAAAGAAGCAGTGAAAACGCTTTTAGTCCCTTTGATTTTATATACGGTCAGGCATATTTTTATCAACCAGAGAAGAAGTTCCAGACAGTAATTAATAGAGTTGAAGGAATTTATTTGGGTGGTAAGAGGTCAAGAGTTAAGTGAGATAAGTTGATCTGACAGAGCAAGGTGATTTAGGATTACCTGATCTGAAGTGATATTTTAGAGCTACACATTTAAAGACACACACACACACACACACACACACACACACACACACACACACACACACACACACACACACACACACAAACACTTGGAACACCCTGCCTACTGCTATTACCTCAGCAGGCTCAAAGGTTACATTTAAAAGACTCCTGAAAGAACGCCTAAAGCACACATGGATATGCACACGTTCCCCACCTGGCTGATCCCCCCCCCCCCTTTCCCACCCTCGCCCTCTGACTTCAGCTTTATCACCAAAAGAATGCAAACTCTCTAGCTTCCTTCCAGTTCCACCTCTAATTCTAACCCCTTAGTCAATACTCATATGTCACTGCTAGGACACACTGTTTCTATCTGCTAAACTTTACTTTTCTCTTTACACCTCTACTCTTACTTTATACTTAAGCTACAGTGGATATAAAAAGTTTACACACCCCTGGTAAAATGCCAGGTTTTTGTGATATAAAAAAATGAGACCACAGTAAGTAATTTCAAAATTTTTGCCACCTTTAATGTGACCTATAACCTGTACAACTCAATTGAAAAACAAACAAGTCTGTTAGGGTAAAAAATATAAATAAATAAAAAAGTAAAATACAGTGGTTGCATAAGTGTGCACACCCTTAAACTAATACTTTGATGTTTGTGCACACCCTTAAACTAATACTTTGTTGAAGCACCTTTTGATTTAATTACAGCATTCAGTCTTCTTGGGTAGTTGTCTATCAGTATGGCACATCTTGACTTGGCAATATTTGCCTACTCTTCCTTGCAAAAGTGCTCCATATCTGTCAGATTGCGAGAGAATCTCTTGTGCACAGCCCTCTACAGGTCACCCCACAGATTTTCTATTGGATTTAGGTCTGGGCTCTGGCTAGGCCATTCCAAAACTTTAATTTTCTTCTGGTGAAGCCATTCTTTTGTTGATTTGGATATATGCTTGGGGTCATTGTCGTGTTGAAAGATGAAATTCCTCTTCATCTTCAGCTTTCTAGTAGACACCTGTAGGTTTGGGGCCAAAAGTGATTGGTATTTGGAACTGTTCATAATTCCCTTCACCTTAACTAAAGCCCCAGTTCCAGGTGAAGAAAAGCAACCCCAAAGCATGATACTGCCACCCCCATGCTTCACCGTGGGAATGGTGTGCTTTTGGTGATGCAAAGTTTTGTTTTTGTGCCAAACGTACCTTTTGGGATTGTGGCCAAAATGTTAAACCTTGGTCTCATCAGACCATAACACATTTTCCCACATGCTTTTGGGAGACTTGATGTATTGTTTGCAAATTTTAGCTGGGCCTGGATGTTTTTCTGTGTAAGAAAAGGCTTCCATCTTGGAACCCTATTGCATAGTCCAGACATATGGAGAATGCGGGAGATTGTCACATGTGATGCACAACAAGTATTTGCCAGAAATTCCTGCAGCTCCTTTAGTGTTGCTGTAGTTCTCTTGGCAGCCTCCCTGACCAGTTTTCATCTTGTCTTTTCATCAATTTTGGAGGGATGTCCAGTTCTTTGCAACGTCACTGTTGTCCCATATTTTCTCCACTTTTTGATGACTGTCTTCACTGTGTTCCATGGTATAGCCAATGCTGTGGAAATTTTTTTGTTCCCTTCTCCTGACTGATACCTTTCAACAATGAGATCCCTTTGATGCTTTGTAAGCTCTCTGTGAACCATGGCTTTTGCTATAGCAGGCAACTGAGTAAATATCAGGAAATCCTACTAGGACAGCTGAACTTTATTTGTGTTTAATCAGAGTCTCTTAAATTGATGTCAGGTGTGTACCCAAGAAGACTGAATGCTGCAATTAAATCAAAAGGTGCTTCAACAAAGTATTAGTTTAAGGGTGTGCACATACAACAAAGTATTAGTTTAATGGTGTGCACACTTATGCAACCAGCCTATTGTACGTTTTTTTTTATTTTTTATATTTTCTTCCCCTAACAGATTTGTTTGTTTTTCAATTGAATTGTATAGGTTGTAGGTCACATTAAAGGTGAGAAAAGTTTTGAAATGATTTATTGTGGTCTCATTTTTTTTTTATATCCCCAAAACCTGGCATTTTAACAGGGGTGTGTAAACTTTTTATATCCACTGTACTTATGCCTCCTCCTTTTCTTACTTAACCTATTATCCAATTTCCCATCTCTGACTCTTCTCCTACTATACTCCCTACTATGTCTAATCTTTGCTCTCTTTGTGCTATGCTCCCTACTGTGGCTAACTTGCTCACAACTTAACTATATAAAGCAAAAAATGCAACCACTATTAAGAATGTTCACCAGTGTTAAGTTTGGTACTATCTAAATTTGCAATAAGCTTGATTGCTATGTTACTGTCATTGTTAAGTTTGGTACTATGTAAATTTGAACACTTCTGTATACACCTTAGATTTTGCTTAAAATTTAACTGTGGAGCTTTTCTCCCGGGGCCCTCACTGAAAATGGACATGCAGCCAGTCGGACTTTACCGGTCAACAAATGTAGAATGAATATATTTGTGTATATATATATATGTACACACACACACACACACACACACACACACACACACACACACACACACACACACACACACACACGTAAATAGCACAATCAGAAGGGTAGCATTCAAGGTGGAAAGGGATGATGATGAATCAGGGGGAAATAAGGAAAGAGTGGGATTTTGGATGCAGATCCTTAAGGAGAATTACAACCATTTATAATATTATATTCATAAAGTAGCAGAAAGTATCCTAAGATCTAAACTAGCAGAATGGAAAATAGGGATTTTGCCAATAGGGATTACTGCAATTAGGACTACAGAAAATAAGCAAGATGGGTCTGGAATTTACTGGAGAAAACTGGCAAAAGAGGAATCCTTAGTGAAAGACCTGCTTTGATAGAGTTTATAGTTGAATCAATAGTTACAGGATCAGAATTATCTAGATATAGTAAGACTTGTTAAGTTTAATTCTGTTGGCACCCAAAAAAAACAATTACTGGAAGATGGAAATCAAAGTCTAAGCCAACTATATTGGAAGTATTCAATATTATAAAAGAGATAAACTTGAAAAGGGATCTTTAGAAAAGAAAAGGAGTAAATTATAAGTGAAAATTGTGGGAACAATAGATGCAGATAATGTTCAAGAGGAGGAAGAGTGACGTTTAAGGGAATGCAGGAATTGTGGCTATTATGTAGTATTGGACTAATGATAGTTATAAAGAAAGAAAAGATATGTGATGTGTAATGTATATAAAAGGAAAAATCTTAATTTGGGCTGTTTTCTTTTCTGTTAATGTCTGTTTACCTGTGTCTTAAGTGATAATTTAATAAATATGTTTAAATCTTAATTTGGTCTGTTTTCTTTTCTGTTAATGTCTGTTTACCTGTGTCTTAAGTGATAATTTAATAAATGTGTTTAAAAAAATAAGTCTGGGAGCTTGACAGTGCTTGGAAATTACTGGCTTGTCACTTTGACTTCAGTAGTAGGGGTAGTCATGAGTAGCCACGGTGGTGCAGCGGTAGCATTGTCTCCTCACAACAAGAGGTTCTCTCGTTTGATTCTCGGCTGGAGTGCCTTCTGTGTGGAGTCTGCATGTCCTCCCCATGGTCAAGTGGCGTTCAAAAGACATGTGTTAATTGGCATGCCTTCGTTGAAGGTTGGGCATCGGGCTGGCACTTCGGCACCGTAAAAATCAACTGCCAATCATTAGCGGACCGGCGTTTCGCTGTGGCGACCCCTAACCGGGAAAAGCCGAAATAAGAACAAGAAGGGGTAGTCATGAACTCTTTGCAGAAGGAAAAACATTAAAATGTCTGGAAGTCACTATACTATTAGGTTCAGTGCAGCAGTCCATATCAGCATACCAGTAAGGACAAGTTAAAACAAACTTACCTGAATTATTTGGTTGGGTAGTCAAGGGTTAAGACCAGAAGGGGCAGTGGATGTGTACTGTGTATTTATTGGCTATTTATTTATTTTATTCACCTTTTGATGGCCAGGTTAATCCCAGTAACTCTGCTGGTTTTCAGGAGAGGCTTGAGGTGATGGTCATGCTGATTGGGGGAATTTAGCCAGGACACAGGGAAATTTCCCTATTGCGCTGCTGGACGTTTCTTAGATAGTGACTTTAAACAGTGAAGGGTGAAGATGAGGAGATGGAGATGCTTACTGTGGAGAATCAGATACTGGACTTAATTAGAACCCAAGCTTTGGATACAGCTGCTTTATTAGGACAACCAGAGAACACTATACCATGGTCTCAGGTTATGGATAATATTGCTGTGGAAATTTCATTGGTAAGTGGTACTTCAGCAGCATATCTTTCAAAGAATCATGTAGTTAAATAGATTGATGAGCATTTGAGAGATCTGCAGAGTCTGGAGCAGGTTGTCTAAAGAGAACGTAAAAGCTGTAGTGTCTTGCATAAGCAGCCGGTGCTAGAGGCAGAGTATGGTGATGTCAGTTCAAGATTAGGGGTTCAGTTTATATATGCTGATGTAAGTAGAAGTGTGTCTTTTCAGAGAGGTAACAGAGAAGGATGGAGAGAGGTGTTAATATGTGGAAGCAGCAGGTTGTAGTTCTGTAGCACTTAATTTGCAGAATGGAAGGAATTTAGTGCATTTCCATTGTATGGCAGAGCATTCTGATAGATATTTCATAAGGTCAGAGGTGAGGGAACTGCTGGTTTGGTCACTGCACATCTCAAGAGCAGTTATTCATTTGGGTAAGGAACTATTTTTGATGTTTTATTTGAAACTGCATCAGTAGTACTCTAGAATTATATAAAAAATTAAGTTATATATTTTGACATCCCATAGGTAATTTAGACAATGCTTGGACTTGGTTAACAAAGGGAAGCATGCATACATGTTAGGTCTGCTGTGATGGAAAGATACCAGGTAAAATTGGAACTTTCCAGAGTTTGTGAAGCTGGCAGCAGTGCTCATAAAATTATGGACTCTGATGAAGTCTGGATTTCATTTGGGAAATAGCTGTGATTTTGAATGTAAAACATAACACGATTGGACATTTACCTGGTTTCTTTAGAACTCTTGATGGAACTGAAACAGTCTGTTATAATGTCAGACTGAAAAATGTTTTTTTTGGGGGGGTGGGGGTGGGGGTGATAAGGCCATGTGGTGATTTTCTGAAAAAAAAGAAAATCTAAGTGTTGTGAGAAAGTAAAAGATGAAAGCTAATTATAAAATGAAATGTAGAAAATGTAAAAGAATGAGTTTGACTGTGAAGAAAAAGAATTTTATAAAGGTAAAGCTTCAGGAAAAAAAGATGTAAAATTATAATCAGATAACAAATATTTGGTGGTACAGTTAGCTTCATGGGGGAGAAAATGACCTGGGGGGAATTTAGTATAGAAAAAAGAGTGAGTAAAAGGGAGAAAAAAAGTTAAAATATTTGACATAATTGCTTAATTCTGTCTATAAATGTGAGCAATAGTAAGAATGCTTATAAAAAATGTAGAGTTTCATTGGGTTAAAATATAAATTGTGATGTAATATTTTTCAGGTTATATGGTGCATTTCTAAAACTGAGAGTGAGAAGGGTGATCTGTTCAATAGGTAAAGAAGAATATTTATGTGTAACACTTATGTTCTGCAGTTCTGGTAAGTGGAAAGTTACAGAGGTAATGGTAAAGAAGATAGGTAGACTGCTAACTTGTGACTGTATGTATGAAGTTAGAGGCTGTGCAATATGTATACATAATACAAAAGAGAAGGAAAGGTCAGACTTATTTATTAAGTTCATTTATACATGTACTTGTCCATACACTTGACACCAACTTGAATGACCACAACATTTTCACACTAAGAAAATCAAAGGCCTAAATTATAAACACTAAATCGACCTTCTTGATAGCCTTGTTCCCTCTTCTACGTATCATACAGGCTACTGAGGGTGATCTCGATCTTGCATATAGAGCCTCAACAGATACTATCCTCTGAAATCTACTGCACATCCATAAGTCCAATACTATTCAGTAAAATTTCTTTTTATTTATTGGTGAACATTAATATTAATCTGGGCAGGACATTTTAAATTGTGAATTAAGAAAAGCAGGTAGTGACTCAAGAAGTAGATGATAGTTCTTAAATGCTTAAGCAGATTTTCAAATGATGTATAGCAGTTTATAAATATATACTGAAAACTAGAATTTAGAATAGATTATGTGGTGCATAGATTTTATAAGAAAATTAAGGAGTAACACTTTTGATGTTTTTTACTTTTCATTATATGGGAGCGAAAAATAAGTATTAATAGTTGTGAAAAGCTGAGGTACTTAGGAAAGGATTCCTCAAATAGCAGGAAGATATTCTGGGCAACAAAGATATTTAAAGTGCATTAAGGAGATAGAATGTACCCTTGATAGAGCCAAGTTGGTTTGGCAGAGGGATAAAACCTAAATGACAGCCCAATTGACCTGGGGTAGACCTGTGGATAAGGCATTTTACAGCACAGGCAGGGAGGATGGGAGGGCCCATACTGGAGAAGACAGAAAGTGGTTATCCCTGGCTTGCAGTGTGACTCAGATATCAGGGCCCTGTTGAGGAGCACAAGCTTGTCATGCAGTGAGGGGCCTCGTCAGGAGGAAGTGGGATGTGGACACCCAAGCCAGGGATACTAACCACTGTCAGCAAATGTGGGGGATCAGACATTCATGGATTTTACCCCCAGCACTGACGGTATTAGTTCCAGAAATGAAAAATACCATAATTGTTGAGATGCTGGTAAGAGCATAAATCACCCTCGTGCCAGTCTGGATGATAGCAGTTTAGAGGCTTGGTGTCTGTCAGGCATGGGTGCGAAAATGGTACAATAAAAAATGCCAAGTTGGTTTGGGTCAAGGGACAGATGGCTGCTAATATCTGTATTAAGGAGCTCTGATATAATATGTTGCATTGATTACATGTAAGACTGGCGAGACTAATGAGTCTATAATCACCTGGATTGGGGGTAGGGTCACCCTTATGTATTCAGATTACACTGGCAGTTCTCCAAACATCAAGCATCTAACCTATAAAGCAGCATAGGTTAAAAAGGTTAAGGTGAGGCTCAGCCATGCTACATTAAGTACTGATAAGTAGATGACATAGGGTGAGGTTTGGAGCATAGAGGAATATCTGAGTGGGTGAGTGTGGTGAAGTTGGAGCTAGCTTTTTCTGCTAGGATATTGGCTATTTCCTTGCAATCCAGCTAGGTAGTATTATTGTAGAAAAGCTCAGAGCATAATTGGGTGTTATTTAGCTTTCTGACACAGTTGAAGAAGGATTTATGATTACCTTTGATGGAAGTGGCCACCCTAAATTCATACACAGCTTTACATTTTCTAATGGTACATTTATTTTTTTTTTGTAAGCCTGTTTTAATGTAGTATTGAGGTGGAGATATGAAGATATATGAATTAATAATTGTTTTTTTTTCTTTTGTTAAAAAATTATTAATGAGAGGATTCAACCATAAGGATTTATTCCTATGGTTCCTGCTAAATTTGGACTAGGTAGGGGCAGACTTCTTAATGGAAATATTTAGGTGTAAGTAGAAAAGGGAGGTATAAGTGTTGGCTTTGGCAATGGGGTTAGTATTTAAAGAGTTACTTTGGAATTTGTTTAGGTATATGTGATTTGTAACAGATTTGCTTTAGAGAAATCCCTTCTGATGAAGTCATGATTTTTTTGATGAAAGTGCTTAACCTTTGTAAAGTTCTTTGTTTTTTCACTACTTGTGGAATTTTTGAAAGTTGGATCATGTGGCTTGTGGCACTGATGCATTTCATTTTGGTTCTTGGTTTCTTGGCACTGAAAGCTCCTTTGTGTTTTTATATTGTTGGTAATTTTATCTAAAGCATTTGGGTAATTGTTTTGGTCAGCAGTATACATGGAAGGTAATCTGTAGCAAGCAAAGACGTGATAGATATGTTCAGTGTAATCTAGACCTCTAGAAGTCTTTCATAGGGATCATGAAAGATTTACCTTGGGATGTATAGCCGCAAGTTTGGGAATCTTTGGCTTAGATTCTGGGCATGGTGTAAAGCCACCTTGATAGAATTTACTGTGTTAGAATGTCTAAGAGATGGACTCTCCCTAAAAAGGCATTATGGAGGCAGCATAAGCTTTAGTAGTATGCAAAAACCATGTTGAAAGAAGTACAAACTATGCCTGATGAAACAGAAAGACCTATCAGCTATCTTCTCCCATGCTAGCACATGCAGGATCCCCCTAGAATGGCACTACCTACTCAGCCAGTTGGTGGAGCCAATTGTTTTATCTTTGATTTGCAACATTATTCGTGGTGATGGCAGGATACTACTCAACACCAGTGTGGCTTCTTGGCCTTGGGCGCATACATAGCAAACTCCATGTCCTTCTGCATGTCCCTCTGGGACACACACACACACACACACACACACACACACACACACACACACACACACACACACACACACACATACGTATGACCTACCACCAGATCATACATATATTTACTGGGATGGAGGGACCTCACTGTGGTGGTGGTGCTGTGGTAGCATTGTCGCCTCACAGTAAGACGTTGTCCAGTTCGATTCTCAGCTAGAGCGCCTTCTGTGTGGAGACATGCGTGAATGGGCGTACTTTCGTTGAAGGTTGTGCATCAGGGCTGGCAACTCGGCACGTAAAAATGTACTGCCAATCATTAGCAGACCGGAGTTCCGCTGTGGCGACCCCTAACCGGGAAAAGCCAAAAGCCACAACACAACAACAACTGGGATGGAAGGACCTAGGGGCTCTAGTTACATTACTCATCTTAGTTTGGAAAGACAGCTTTCCATCACCCTGTTTTTGTCTATCCTGGTAAAAGTGGAGTTTGTTTATCTATTTATGGAGTCACCTATGACCAGAACATTACCATGGTTGGGTGTAGACTTTGTGGACCTTAAGGGCTTATGTTCATAAACCTGATGACTCTTGGAGAAGGTATGTGAACGGTTTGCAGAAGTGAATGATGTTGTTCTTCTGTATTATTGTACAACCTAGATATCTAGGTTTCTTAGTGTGTTACCTAGGAGTTTTGGGTGGAGATCTTTTAACCACTTCAGCACAAGCTAGGGAGTGTGGGTACTGAACTGTGTAATTGTGCTGCATGCTGGATGAGGACTGTGGTAAGATGTAGCCTTCAGTCTAAGTGAGCATTTGCATCTCTCACAGATGGTGTCATTGATAGATAGCAATAGTTGGGTCATCAATCAACATGAGCCAGTTTTTACATTGATTGCCCCAAAGTGCCAAGCACATGCAGGTAGACCTTAGAAGGGATAAGAGTAGATTGTGATTCCATACTCATCTGTAAGGGCAAAAAAATAAATTCCGGACTGGTATGGAGTGGTCAGCAGAGAAAGATATCTAACAAAATAGAAGCAATTTAAGTACCAACACAAAACAACAATGGTGGTGCATGCGTGTCCAGTAGCTAATAAAGTGCAGCAGCAAGCTTCAAGGTTACGGTTAGTCAGAGCAGTTTAATAAATGCAGTTCAGTTTGACCAACAACAGGGATGCAGTCAAAAATTGCCCAGCAGCACAATATGACAGGATTTTCCACAGTTACAATCTGGGAAGATAGAAGCAATTTAGTAGCAATACAAAAGTGGTGGACCAAAGCATTACAGAGGAGTATGCATAGCATAAGTAATTACAAAAAGTAGTAAAAACAAAGCAGTAAAATACAGTAATGGCAAGAAGTGTGATTTCTTAAACAAGTTACAGATTATATTGGTTTCAGCATTAACAAAATGTGAAGGAGGCCATAACCAAATTCGACTGATTTCATTACTAACAGAATAACAGGGAGCAGCAACAGGGTCTGACAGCAGGAAGAAAAATGAGAAAAGGGAAACAGACTACATTATTTGTATGTTGTTGTGTCTTTCGGCTTTTCCCGGTTAGGGGTCGCTACAGTGGAACTCCGGTCCACTAATGATTGGCAGTAGATTTTTACGTACCAAGTTGCCAGCCCTGATGCACGACCTTCAACGAAGGTACACCCATTCACGCATGTCTTCACACAGAAGACGCTCTAGCTGAGAATCGAACAGGACAATGTCTTACTGTGAGGCGACAACGCTACTGCAGCACCACCACCGCAGTACTACATTATTTGTATTTGTTTGTGTCTTTCGGCTTTTTCCGGTTAGGGGTCACCACAGTGAAACTCCGGTCCGCTAATGATTGGCAGTAGATTTTTACGTACTGGCTTGCCGGGCCTAACGCACAACCTTCAAAGAAGGAACGCCCATTCACGCATGTCGCTACACAGAAGACGCTCTATCTGAGAATCGAACGGGCAACGTCTAACTGTGAGGCGACAACACTACGGTAGCACCACCACCGCAGTAGTTCTACATTATTTGTATATTGTCATTATATTTCATATCTTAGAAGGTACATGGGTGATGTACTATATTAAATGAAGTGGGTGTAGAAATAGATTCTGTGGCATGTGGAAGGAACTACAAGTCTGGTCCTTTTGTGTTCCTTTGATCATCACTTGTATTTCGATATTCCCTGTTTGTTATCAACCTAAGCTAAGTGGTTGAGTTAATGGCATGTGTCACTTTCTTTTAATACATATTGTCCTCTCAACCCAAAGGTTACCAACAATTTTCTGCCAGTTCAGACTTACATGCTGGACTACTCTGCTTTTTTTCATGTGGGAACATGAGGTGAGTCAGACTGCATAATTTGCACAAGGATCTGTCTCTCTGTCTATCTCTGTCTCTCTCTCTCTCTGCCTTTCTCTCAGTTTTGTTGCAGCCATGTGTACTTCCTCAGGGTTAGAATAACCACAAGGCTTCTTCAGTGTATGTACTGTACCCAGCAGTATCATACCTTCAAGACTTAGCTTTGGCAGTTTTTTTTTGTCTAAATGAGTAGTATTATTTTAGGCTGAGGTTCATACTGTGAGTCTACTGAAAATTTTATCCCTTTAAAACCTGTATTTATTATTTTAGTAATTATATAAATAAGTATCTCGTAAAGTATCCATGCATTTATCACTTTTATTTCTCCACCTACTAAATTCTGATTGTTTCCGACCTCCTTACTATTGAATTTTCTCTAATGTGGTGGCATTGCCCTCATTGTGACCTAGCATGGGGTGGGCCCCCATCCAGAGGATGAAAGCCTTGCAGGCTGTTTAGACTGAATCACATCAAGCTCCCTTGTATAGACACATTAGGATGTCTTTTCAGGCTCACTACTAATGATTAGCCTGTTGATAACTCTTTTTTTGTTTACCAGAGAACAGTCATTGTAACTACTGGCCCTTTGCCCCGCTCCACAGCAGACGATTTCAGTCACTCACTCTTAGCCATTCTCCTGTGGACTTACTATGCCAGGGATGCTTGCAGCTGCAAATGCAACTGCTGCCCCAACTGACCAGTCATTAGTAAATATTTATACTGATCAGAACACCATCTTAAAAAAAAGTTTATTGATTAGAACCAATAGCAAACATGAAACATAATGAACAACACTAAAAAAAGAAAAAGGTTAACTGTTTGCAAAAATGACAGCATAACAGTGGTCATTAGCTACTGCTGCATTAAGTGCACAGTCTCAGTCTTCACTGTATTACAACTTTTCCTATCTGTGCTGCATACACATTCTGTGTATCATATTAAAACATTGTGGTCCCTCTCCTATATTTATAATAACACCATTGTTTCATTATTCCCCTTTTCTCCTCTTTATCATACAGCCCATCAAACTTTTCATTTTTAACATATCAAATATTCACTTTAAAATTCTACTTTGTTATTTGCAGAGGCACTATCTTCATCCTACATCACAACCACAACTTGTATGCCATGATTAATCTCCTTGATACAGTGGTATCTTTAAACCATTCATATAAAAATAACTTTACTCAAACCAAGTATCATTTTATCCAAGATCAGTAAATCCCTTAACAGCACATACAGGTATGATCTGCATCTGAGGGTACCAAATTCTTTATCTATGAAATGACAATTGTATCATCAAATGTGAAACAACTGATCTTTGGTGTTAAACCAACAAATCATAGCCATGCAACATTATTTAATGGTGCTAAAAATAATCAAACCTTCTGTAATTAAAACTACAACCAAAATGTCAAACAAAGCAAACAATCTAAAGTCAAAAAATGCAGGCAACCATGTGCCCAAAATATAGCCTCCTACAAAAGATGGAAAAGAAAAAAAGTAAATCTCAGTAACGTCCCTTCAGCTGCGCAATATGTTAAATTCACAGCCTATAATTATTCTTCTAAACATCACCACAGTTTGTTAGTTGTCCAAACGGCATTTCTCTACCAAGAGAAATCTCTAGAAAACCCAACTAGCTTTAATAATAGCATTTACAAACAAATCCCATAGCTCATCCTATTATCAATACTTTAAACCAAGTGCATAGAGAATTCTGGAACATAACATTCACCAATACACATCTACACACACACACACACGCTATTAGTTTACTAAAGCTACCCACACATAAAATATTAGCCATAGTGCATGTGGAAACATGAAGCAGGGCATCCTTCTCCTCATAACTAAATAGCGTACCATCTTCCTTAGAGCATCAGCTACCATCATGAGCAGTAGTTGTCAACCCTAACATATTCAAATACATCTATAATATGCTCTTTTTAGCTTATTGAGAGGCACTAAAGCATATTGCACATGAAATAACTTTCTCCTTTGAAAATGTAAGCATTTTCATTGTAACATTATAAACACCAGCAGAAAGCACAGTTACTATAATAGTTCTGATTATGACGTGTTCAGTTCTTGTTTTCTTTTTTGTGCTGTAACATGAAAACTTGTGAAAGACACATTGCTGAAAACATAATAATCATTAAGTGTTGAAACATACTGAATAGTGTTAATGTCTTGCAACAAATTCTCCAGATTCTATATTTTCCAATTTTGCTATTGAATTGCAGAACATTGAACATGTCATGTGTACCAAACAGTATCATCTGTAATACTGCAAGTCGTCATGAATATTACTGCTTATTAGCATATAAGCATTAGTTGTGAAGAAATAATTATGAGGCACTCAAAAATGCTTATGAGTAACATGACAGTCATAAATATCAAAACACTCTTAAGAGATATGTAATATTTTAACTTCTTTGAATATTTTCCACAAATGGTCCAACATTCTAATAAAGGAACATTATTTTAATTTCCTTGTGAATATATCAAAACACCTTTTAACAGATAAATATCATGTCAGCATTTCTGAAGATATGTTAAAATATAAAAGCTGCAATTGTGTGCAGATTAGCTCATATAACACAGACTCATTAAGACAGCAAATGTCTGAAAACAATTAAATCTTGAGTCCTGCTCAAATATAAAAGCAGCCAAATGTCAGCAAAACAGATGTCACATTTAGATTCATCCGTTTACCATGCAGCCAGCCAACCTTTAGACTTGACAGAGTCTTGAGAAACTTCATTCTCCAAGTGACTTCGGGTAGCAAGTGAACCTTCTGTTTCTAATGTGCTTCACCTAAGGATCATATAACATTTCCATCTTCATGTTGTTCATCTGTCTGCTATTAGTCCTCTTCCCATTCATTAACTTCCAACAACAATTACCCTCCTCTGATTCCATCACCAATAATTCCTCACTCACAAAAAAAAAAACAACTTAAAAAGACTGGAAAAAATAAATGATATTGGAGTCTGCATTATCAGTATTCCTTTATATCAGTGGCGGATTTAGGCATGGGCGCAGGGGTGCGCGCCGGCCCCTTTTTAGACTTTTTTTTTTAAATGCATGTCTTACAGAGAATCCTGTCAACAACACGCCTAATACTGTACATCGGAGATGTGATTGGAGGTTGCAGTCAGATGACTTATTTTTAAAACGATCCTCCAGCTGCATCTCCATTGTAATTTACGCACGTTGGTGACAGCTGTGATAACGAGTAAAAGTTCTTTACCTTGCGTCAGACTGTTCAAGACAGTTTAAAACCAGACAAAGGACTTTGAAACTGCTCTTCCAGTGTGAGGGAATGATCTGCATTGAGGTAATTTGCTAATTTTCATTGAAGTACCAATTATTTTCAAGGCGCCAAAGAAGTGGTAGTTGAGAGAGTGCTGGATTTGGCACGCTTACAGCATAAATTAATGTATAACTCGCAGAACTTTATCAAGCATTTGTTGGTGATGTTTCTGGCCTCCGTGGCAAGACTTGAAATATAAAATAATGGTCTGTGCCACAGATGACCCACTGTTTCCGGATGCTGCAGACATCCACAGCACAACACCTGGCAGACATTTAGATAACACTGGGAAAAAAAAGTCATGTGCGTAATTCTGCAATGATCTGGCCACTCCATGCATGTAACTGCAGCATTCGTAAGGTCCAGGATTCCTAAGTGTCTAGAGGAAACTAAGATAACTCAGCAGGTGGGTGGGTATCATTCAACACTTTTTGCTGAAGGCCCAGACAACCATTACGTAGAAGTAGAGTCCCTAAAGTACCAATATAACACTGAAGTACACAAGTGACAATAACATCCATACAGCCGTTTTTAGTTAGAATTTCGAAGGATGTCCTCATTTTGTGTCATATTTTTGTATGTTCCTCATAAAATGTGTGGTTTTCTGGCAAATTATTGAGAATTTAAGTCCGTAAACAGCGACAACGTTTGAGTTTCCAAGTTCATACATTTTAGAAAATGAGTGTTAATGCAAAACCTTTTAGTCTATCAACTTGTAAAATTTATAAGCGCAACATTTAAAATCTGTTCCTGATTTGGGGTCTTTGTCCTTCCTTACACATTTTTTTTTGTTTTATCCAGAGTTCTTACCCTAAGAGATTGATTGAAAGCAGTGTACAGTATAATGCCCAGGGAATAGTTAGCCATTGTGAGTCTCCGAAGCACCCTCATCTTGTCATGTATGCTACCATGTTTTGGTGTCTGTCAAAGTCTTACAGACAAAGCCGATATTCTTTGGAATAAGCTCTACTGCAATGCCTGGGTGGTATTTTTTCCAACTGTTTTACGTAAAAGTTTACAGAATGCTTTATGCTGCTCTTTGTGGATAGTGGGAAAGCCCATACATTAGCACTGATTTCTAAATTCCCACCTGCCAAGAAGCAAAAAAAGAGGCTGGGCTGATAAGGCTCTGGTTACTGGGATTCTGTCCTCCCATAAACTCATCAGTGCAAACATTGCAGCCCTCAGCATCTCTCCACTCCCAGTAAGGAATGGTGAAGTTTTCATCTCCAGTCATTTTCTGGATCTCGTGTTCCCAAAAAAAGCAGGTAAGCTCTGTGCCATGGAAGGAAACCTGGCACTTCAAGCACAAAGTCTATATTTCTCCAGATACTCTATTCGTTTATGAATGCATTCCGGGAAGAGTGGTAATGCATCCAAACAAAGAGATCATAAATGTTTATGTCCTGGAACATTGGTGTGGTGCCATTGTTGTTGTCAGCATAAGTGCCCACTGCAATCACATAGTCTTTGCTAGGAGTGTGCTTTGCAAGACTGAGGTAGGCAAGGAACTTGTCCTTTTCAGCTGTAGTATGTTCTTTCTAACTAGTAATCTCCTTTCACTGCAGGTAGACCCTGTAAAGCCAAAGAAACATTCTCCACAGTTGGGTCCCATGAGGTTTGCAGTGCATTTGCAGGTCCTGTTATAAAATATCATTGGCCATTCTTCTCTATCGTCTATGCCAGCAAAGGGGAAATGGGAGCCATTGATGGCATCAGTAAGAATTACATCTTGACAGGAACCTATTCCACTGAGCTCCCCACAAGGGGGATACATCCCCAGCCCAGACTGGACAACATTCCTTTCTTATCAAACTATTAACAGAGCTGCAAGCTCTTGGAAATTGTTTGGAAAAAGCAATCAAGATTAGGAAAATGCAGAGAAGTAGAGCTAGATGCACCCTCTGTTTCTTCTCTGGACATACAAACAACAAAGAGATGCAACCTTTCTTTAAAACTTCTTATTGCAGGAATTGGAAGTATTTTCAAATTAATGTGACCATCACGTGTTCAGATTATGTCAAAGTAGTTCTTCGTCAAGGGAAGCTGCTCTGGGACATTAAAGTGCAATCGGGGGCAAGTAAATGCTTTAGTTTTATTAACTGTATTTTTTTTTTTTTTTTGCGGACAGTCCTACTTAGGTAGTTTTATCAAACAAACACACACTCATTTTCCTTGGAAATGTGTCATTCTAAACTTTATTAAATGATACATATAATATGTTTAACTATAACTAAACTGCAATCAACTGCAGGTACTACTTTTATGAAAAGAATATATTAGCGGTGGGCATTTATTCTATATCGTAAGATACCATTCAGTGGTGAGGTGGTAATTTTTCATGCCCTCTGTAATACTTTTTTTGTTCCTTATCCACTCACTTGACACACATACAGACACACCCAGGTACAAAAAGCAACCAACAGGCAGACAGGCACAAGTCTTTAGTCGTATGAGAATCATTTGATTGCAAGATGTGTTTGTGTGTGTGTGTGTGTGTGTGTGTGTGTGTGTGTGTGTGTGTGTGTGTGTGTGTGTGTGTGTGTGTGTGTGTGTGTGTGTCATTTTAGAAGAAATATGGCTCACTGTATTTATATGATACGTGTGACTTTATAATTTGGAAATAATCTTCATTCTTCAAACACAGGGATACCCCTCACAAGAAATCTGGACAAAGCCTAAAATAATGGGGGTGTGGGGGGCAAAGGCCCAAAATATAAGCATATTTTAGATAGTGCTCTTACAGGCTTAGAAAGTTGCTAGAATAACAATCTTGGTTAGCATGCATTTTCTGAAGGGCATGAAGCCTGAAACTCAAATGTATGTCATTATTTAGTGACATCAGTCCTCAGTGACTTGCTAGAAAACCACAAATTTTATGCAGACCAGACTGAAAATGTGAGTCGAAACTATACACCGTATGATAGGGATAAGGCCAGAACTCACAAGTGACATGGCCGCCAGTGAGATTGTGTGTTAATGCTGTACAAATGATAAATTATGAGCCCCACTTGGTATAGCCTGAGTGTAAGTTAATGTTTATTACTTTATTACCTTTCTCCGCAGACTATTTTTATGTAAGTATTGGATCAAATTTTTTTTCACAAAGTCCTCTGTTTACCCCAATACCCTATAACAGTCTCAGTCAGACAGAAACGCTGAGTTTGAGGTTAAGTCTCACTAGTTTTTTGTCGGCAATGATAGAGGGATTTGGAGTTGAAAACAAATACAATTTGTAGAGCTGTATACAACTTTCTACAAAGGCAAATAATAAAGATAATATTTTCAAAGTTATTGAAATGAGTATTAACGCGTACACTGAAAATGAATATAACTATATTTGGTAGATTTTCAGCGATTATAAAAAATACAAAACAGACTTGAGATGTTAAGTTTCTAGTCAAATTAATCCCATCCATATTGCCATGTGCGTGGGTATACACACAAATGCATATGCACACACGAATACCACTACGGGTGGGACTAACTGGGTCATCTAAGCCTAAATAAATAAATAAAATCAAACAAATCTTATTGAAGCTATATGTTGTTTTTCTTTCGTCTTTTCCCGGTTAGGGGTCGCCACAGTGGAACTCCAGTCCGCTAATGATTGGTAGTCGATTTTTTTTTTATGGTACCGAGGTGCCAGCCCGATGCCCAGCCTACAATGAAGGCATGCCCATTCACGCATGTCTTTCGAACGTCACTCAACTGCGGGGAGGACATGCAGACTCCACACAGAAGGCGCTTCAGCCGAGAATCGAACGGGAGAACCTCTTGCTGTGAGGTGACAACGCTACCGCTGCACCACCGCGGCTATCTTATTGAAGCTGTATGAGAAAGATAATTATTTTCATGCAAACAATGTTCACATTTAGTTTGAAAACACTTTCAGATCTTATTAAAATATATAATAGTTCTCAACGTCTTTGTTCAAGAATTCTGGACACCCCCCCAACTATTTCTATTTATTTAGAATTTGTTTACCAATGTATTGCAATGATCCCAATGGACCAATTTTAGGCTCAGTGTAAGAGCACAGTCTAAGATTTATCTGGCTTCACCGACTGACTGTAATCTTCAGTGATTTATCAGAAAAGGGCTGAAATATGAAACAAAATTCGGGACACTTCAGAGTCATGACTTATGTGCTAGTTAAACTAAGCCATTGTCTACGAATGTGTTTGTAATTATTATTTTATGTCTAGCTGACTATGAATAAATGCGTTTTGCCAGTGACTGTGCTGTGCATTTCATTCACGTTTTGGAGAAAAATAGATCAAAAAATCACGAAATGAATGCAAAACCATTATTTACATTTGTGTTTGTCTACTGCAAGTGGACATAAAACCACAGGAGGAAATTTGTGCCACAGTGTCAAGCAAATGACTTCTAAGGCACATGTTCTCCTACACAGTAACATAATGAACTCCTCTCAAGACACAGAAAAACACTTTGAAGCACACCCATACGGAAAAGAGTAATATTTTCACTGTTTATTAGGAGTAATGTAAACCACGTATCCTTTTATTAAATTTGTATAATGTATCTCAAGTTTACACATTCCTGCGATATAAACAATTTCAAATGAAATATAACTAATTCATCGTCTGCAATTTTTAAACATGCACCCTATCATTCAGTATGCAGATAAGTGGTACATTCCTTTGCTATTTCTAATCCAGTACAGCATAGATACAGTTAACTAATAACATCATTTATTGTAAAAAAAAAAAAAAACAGACATATTTGGGCATCCTTCCTTCTACAGGTTAGCCTCATGGACTGACAAAATGGTAGTCTTTCATTTACTTACCTGTAACGATGGTGATACCACTAGATTACAAACACATGCATGTAAGTTGCTGGTTGGTCAATATATCTTCATTCCAGTGTATGTAGACTGTAATGTCACTAAGGATAAAATGTATGTATCGGTGTGTGTATGTGTGTGATACCTCACAACCGGTTAGCGTAAGAAATCTGGATAAAGCATAACATAATGGGAGGACAAAGGCCCAAAAATAGGCACATATTTTAAATATTGCTCATATAAACTTTGAAAGTTGCTAGAATAACAGGTTTTATGTTATGATGCATTTTCTGAAGTATACACAGTGTGAATCTGAAATGTGTGTCATTATTTAGTAGCTTCAGTAGTCAATGATTTGCCAGAGAATCACAAATTTCATGAGGAACAGACCAAAAATATAAGTAAAAAATCTGGACAGTCGAGAGATATGGTGTGTATGTTTCTGTGGGGATGTCCTTTATAGTACCAAGGGCAGTAGTTTACCATTGGTTTCACTGGTACTCTCCTATCCCTCAGTTACTCAGTTCATATGGTATTAAATCCAGACACTGATGTGGCATTTAACTGTGTTAAAGTAGTCACAGTATGACCACTATAAATACTCGTTTGTCAGACATTTTATAGTTTTGGTCTTGAAAGTGTTCTTTTCCTTGTTTAAATTAACTAATTAATCAAGTAAATTGTGTATATCCCTACTACAATCACAAGAGGAGTGCAATATTCAGTTGCGTTGCCCAGTTGATCAAGAAGGTGCAAAAATGATAAAAGGATAATAAAGGGAATAAATGGCAGTGGGTATAAAATATATTTTCATTTTTTTCTATTCTTCTTCTGTCTTTCCCGATTCTTTCTCACTCTTCTTCTGCCGCTACTTCCTGCTCTCCTTATCATTGTTCCTGCTTTTTCTCTATTTAATAACTCCAGTGTATTTAAATCATATACACAGCAACAATTACATGTTTCATTTGTTGTAAAACTTTGCCTGTTTTATGTAACAGTTTGTCAGTTATGTAACTGTTTTACGTCTGTTGAGAGACTTGAGTGCATTGGTGATATGGCAGATTCTGGCACCTGACAAACAACTAATCGTGACTTTCTCTTTATCCAGCCTGGTGAGGGGCACATCTCACAATGGAGTTTCCTATGACTAATATGTTGGGTTTATGTTTAGGCCTTAGTGGCTGTGCGACACGTGTGAGGACAATGTGTGGTGTGGTGGGCAGTGTAGGTTGCATGAGTTTATGCCTCAGAGGTCTCTTTTGTTTGGGTATGCTTTTGTTGAGGGCCTACGCATATGTGGGTGTGTGTTGTGTAGGTGTGGGTGGTGTTTGAGGTATGGTGTTCATGTTGCCAACATTCTCAGTGCCAAATGTACTGGTTTGTGGGGGAGAGAACAATGACACTAGGTGCTTGATGTAATTGCTTCTCTCAGAAATTGTGTTCCTATGTGCTAGTAGTAGAGGGTTGTCCATGTACATGAGGCAGTTGGTACACTGTCTCAGGATGCCTATATCGACCAGACCGGCTGGAGAAAATGTAGGAAATTGCCCATCCATATTTGTCAGAAACTGAAAGAGCTAAGAGGCTAAAGGGATGAAGGTCTATGAGTAGCATTACTAGATAATAACATAAGTGCTGCTAAGGGAAAACATGTAGCTTGGATATCTCAAAAAGGGTTAAAACAATTCATGTGTCTTTCCACAAGTGATGTCAGAGCTTCTTAAGGTAATCTTTTCACAACCACCAAACCCAGTGTCTCACTTTCCCGCTTTCACCCAGTAGTCAACTAACCAGACTGCACCCCCCCCCCCTTTGCAAATTCCTCAATCCGCCACTGTATAGCTCAAAAAAACTGAGTTCTTTGTTGCAGAGTATCTGTGAAAATCATGAGCCAGCATTACTGGCTTTCCTTTAATTGTGATCATTTTATGTGGTCACTCACCACAACTGTAAAAAAAACTTTTCTTTTTCATGCCAAATAACAATCTGCATCAGAATCATTCTCATTCAAACATAACATCTTTCAGATATTGATGGTGGCTGTCTATAGGCCTTTTCTTTTCCTACGGATGTCTGTGAAAAACTTGCCCATTGCATTATTTTATTTTTCACAAAAAAAAGAAAGTCAAACACTTATTCTTTTTCCAAAACCTGAAAACTGTGCCTTCTTGCCTTGTCTTCCAGACTAACTATCCAGTGTCTGTTCGTTGTAAGTAGTTTGGCTGCTTAGTTCCATGAACATACATCACACTTCATCTAACATATCAGGGCATCATACTGCTCTTCTAGAAATCTGCTGGAATCATCCCCTGAAGATTCAAGTTGCTTAATTTAAAGATTCAGGAGCCTAAAACTGACTTTCACATGCTTCTTCACTGCTTCCATAACCTCATTACTTGTCAGCAGTTATGATTGTCACTGATGGAGGTGGGGCTCAGCAGCAATCAGGGGCCCTGAGTTCTTTCTATTCTTAATGTACATCTCCTTGACACTTTTATTCAAATTTGGGCACATCATAATCAAAAAACACAGGATAATAAGCCACTAAAACCAAAGTCATAGAACACTGGCTTTAAATGCAAAAAATATCATTTAAACAAAGAAACTCAAAAGAGGGATAAAAGGGTATGACCAACCATTTGAAGCACTTTGACAATTCTCTAATTAAAAGATCACCTTATAGAATGCTCCTTAGATGTATAACTCTATGTGTATAATACTGGCATTCACTTGTAAACTGGTAACAGTTGTAACAGGTGTATTATTTTAATTTTAGCCTGCTAGCTTTGTAGAGTAGTTCAAATAATGTATGATTGTTAGTGTATACTCCGCATGTAGAGGAAATGCATTTTTAGCGAGTAGAGCATTATCAGAGTTTACTAAGTATGTCCTAGATGATTTGTCATTTTGCCACATATTTTCTGTGTGATTCTACACTATTTTTTCCTTATTAATTCTTGTGCTTAGATTCTGAACAGCTTAAGTAGGCCATTGTCTACGTACAGCCTTGAATAGGGCCTGTACAAAGAAGAAACCACTCCCTGTTTGTTAATTTTGTATTGTTTACTAAAGTTTGTAAATCTAGATATTTTTCTTCTATCAAAGTCACCCAGTCCATGAATTGCATGTAGTTTGTACTGTGTGATTTAAATGGCTGTTCTCCATTAAAATATTAGTTCCTCATTATTTTATGTCTTGTATGCAGAACTGTTCACTTATCCTCATTTACAGCTTTATCCAGATTTTTTTGCCTAAGTCTAAATGGCAATAGACCTGTTTTTAAGTATTTTGCCTTACTCCAGTAACTAATAAGAAGGTATGGAACAAGAATTGTTTTACAGAAGGCAAAAGTTTGATAGAACCTATTTAACTTACAATACACACAATATTGTGGATTCATATGTTTCACCAAAGCACCAAGAAAATGAGTGACACTCTTTTAACTTTTTTTAATAATGCAAGCAAGGGAGCCAGCAGGATTTTTTGAGGGGGGTGCAAACCCAGAGCCCCACCATACAGCCCCACCCACATACACACACACACACACACACACACACACACACACACACACACACACACACACAGCCATTCCAGTGTCCCATTACTTGGCTTTTTCTTCCTAGTTGCCGTAAACACTGTTCAAAACTCTCAGTATGTATACTGTTTTATACTTTACTTCTATAATGACTAAAGATATTTGGATTTAATTTACATCTTTTGTTTCAAATTTTATTGCACAAACACTGAGACATTTGCTAAACAAAGCAATAGTCTTACAATGAAAACAGTCTTAATATTAAAACTTCTCTCCCTTTGAAGCTCACATTTACTGAAACAGCATTGAAACCCACATTCAAAGAGAATGCATCTGGGCAGTGGCGGGTTAAGTTTATACCTTTAGGCTGTTTTCATATCATAGGCCCCCTTGCACACATTTTTAGGACCATGCAAAAGTACTGTGATTCACCTTCCTGATTGTATTAATTATGATATATAATAGTTGAATTATATCCCTTGTATAATACAGCACCACTTGTTAGAGTGTGTTTTAAATTGATAGTTTTGAACATTTTTCCAGTAAGCAGTGAAACAAAACATATGAACCAGTAATGACAAATGCCCAGTTCAGAACATTTCAACCATAAAAGGCCACTCAAACCTCTGTCATTTCAATCCACCAATACCCGTCAATATGCACAATCTCCGCAGAAGTAAGTCATCTGAATAATTCCACATTAAAGATATCTGAAACTAATGAAGAGACTGTTGCTATAAAACACCTTATATTTCAATGTTTCACCTACAAATTGCCCTTGAAGAATACATTGCCTATGTTGCATTAAAAAATGGTAAGCTGATATATTGCAATAGGGAGTGGGTGACAAGCTGAAAAAGAGGATCAAAGTTACTAGGTGTCTCATCCAAATGAGGGCATACTAAGGACTGCAGTACACCTCCCCCTTAAAATACAAATTTACATGCTGTGGGAGTAGAAGCTACAGCCCTCTGTATCAAGACAAGTATGCAACCCACTGTACTACTAACCTTGATTTAAAATTCTATACCACGATAGTGACACCATTTGCTAAACAAAACAGTTGCACATTTTAAGCAGACCTAGCATGAGCAGCAGTAAACTTTTCTTCCCTTGAAGCTCACAATTCCTTGAAAATGCACTTCAAAATAAATTCCACCTGCTAACTCTAACTAGGTCATTTCACTTTGAAACACACACACACACACACACACACACACACACACACACACACACACACACACACACACACACACACACACACACCATACCTGTCAATCTATTAGCACAAGTAATTTGGACAAAGCCTGTTATAATGTTGGGGACATAGGCCCAAAACTAGGGACACATTTAGAAACTTGCTAGAATAAAATGATTTGTGTTAGAATGCATTTTCTGAAGAATGTGAAGTCTGAAACTCAAATTCATGTCATTATTTATTAACTTTAATCCTTAGGTCATCCTACTGAATTGTTAAAAAAAAATAAAGAATTTTTATGAGGAACAGACCAAAAATATAAAGCAGAAATCGGGACATTCTTTGAAAATCTGTACAGTTGAGAGGTATGACACACACATATAAATCCTCCTACCTCCTTAGAAAGTGAACAAATCTTTTGGGTTTCTAATACCATGACAGGAATGTACCCCATTCCTAAGTCAAAGTACAATTAAAGTTCATGAAATCAGTACTGTTTCAATCTTTGATGTCAGCCAAAAGTGTTCTTCACAGCACCTGCAATGTGCCGGTAATGACTCCTGCAATTCGTATGGAGTTACATGTATTGGTAGCATATTTAAATATGATTGTATTTTTTTTTTTTTTTTTTTAGAAGACGTGTTGCTCCTGTATAAAATATAATTAACATTTTTATACACATTATTATATTCTTACTTTGTGAAAATAAGTTTTACTACAAAAAATAGCACAAATGAGCAGGCAAGCAACAGGTGTTTATTAAAAAACACTTTTAAACCATGTACAAAAATATCTTTTAAACCATGTACAAGAAAATATATATACATGTATAAAAATATACATATTGATCCATGTACCTACAGCCTGTCCATATTGACACATGCACTACCCTGCAAATCATTGTGTTGTAAAGATAGTTCGAAATACTCTTTACACAAGTTGGTCCACTAATTGATCATCTACCCAATGCCTTAATTCTCAACAACAAGCAGCAGAAATAGAAGAATAACAATAGTCTATATATACACAGCCATTTTGTCTCTGGGATTCTCTCCTCCTCTTCACTAAGGTATTACAAAAGATCTACAATGCTCATTGCCCAAATTTCCAATTGCCCCAGCCCCAAAGCAAAGAACATATCAAACAATTTAGTTTTCCCTCCAATAACAGCAGTGCAGAGCCAGGCGAGCAGGTTCAGCAACAAACGCGTGAAAAGACAAGCAAGCAAACATCATCATCCCCATCACCATCAAAAATAACCATAATTCCAATGTACATGCAGTTTTTTTTTCAAAAATAACATTTTTTTATTTCTTTATTTACTATTTGTTCACCAGGTAGGTGTGCTGGTCCATTGACCATTTTCAACCATGACCAGGCCAGTACATGTAATATAAAATGTAGAATAAGCATAAAAAGAAATTTAAAATTAGGAAAAAGAACATTAGCATGTGCATCACCCACTCCTGGTGTATTATTGTATCACAGGAAAGGCAGACAGCTTTAGGCTTGGGTTGGCTTCTGCGGCTTGCAGTTGATAAGGGACAGAGGCCAGGCGTTTAGGACTACAGAAAGGTAACGACAAGTTCAGTTTGCCTGCTTCCATCTGGTTTAGGTTGTTATTCTTTTCATTAGTTGCATTTGTTTATGACCTGCTGGTGGTAGTTATCCTGTTTTGTTGTAATAGTTCAATGTGGTTCTTACTTTTTTGGCTGTAGATGGGACTAGATGCAGTTTGGAACCTTTACTTTGTAGGAGTAAAAGACAAATGAAGATTATGTGTAAATGATATTCTGTATGCTATACAGACACACATCTATCTTCGTGCCCTCTGGGAATCAGTATCTAACATCCTGGAGCCAATAAGGCATTTCTCTGTAGTGGTATTTTTGGACTAATAATTTCAGATTATTTTTGGTGCACTGCATTTTTTTCAGTTTGATTGTTGCACTAAAAATACGAAGTGCAATTTGTATAGAAAAATGTGCAGTATGTTTTCGTTCATCATGTGAGAACTATGGTAAAATCATGGACATTTTTTTTTTAGCTTTTCTCCTCGGGTCTCCATTGAAAATGGGCCACAAGCCCAGCTGGACCAACCCAGTTAACAAATGTCAATAAATAAATAAAATGTGTAGCAACTGAAGTGATTATTTTTGGAACTGGTGGCATGTAGTAAGCTGTTAACGTTCTTTGAGAGCTTAGCTTGTAATACACACACGCATAGGCATTCATATGTGTACGGTTCTGAGTGGGGCCACAGCGGCCAGGTGCTAGAACAAATAAAATACTGTTAATAGCAAAGACAAATATTAGGCACTGGACCATGGCAACAAGCATAAAATCACCAACTTTTAATTCTTATAGGTAAGCGCTTTCACACATCCAAACTGTGCTTCATCAGACCAATAAGTTCCATTAAAACAAAGGCATATACATATAACATAAAATATTCAAAACAACCAATAAAAACATAGCATCAATCTGATGCTTCACTATTCAATTATCATTTAAAGAGAAGTCTGCCTTTCAAAACCGGTTTCATAGAAATCTTCCCATTTAAGCCAGGAAATTTATCTGCTTGCATAACCAAAATCCAAGAGAGTTCACGACTCTCTGTATAGTTCCTGAAATCACCTCCCCTCCTGTTCTCAACTATAGATTCAACTACCCTAAAACCAAATTTATGTCTGGCTCCAAAATCTATAACATGTTTGGCTAATGCATTACGTGAATCAGAAACACTAATGCAATAGAGATGCTCTCTCATACGTTCATATAGAGATCTATTAGTCTTGCCTATATAAAAACATTGGCATTCCTTACATTTAGCTAAATAAATCAGATTCTTACTACGACAAGTAGCATTAACATGAAATTTATGCTCAGTACCTGTCACAGGGTGAATAAACACATTTTGACAGTCAATGTGACTGCAGAAATTACAGTGACCACACGGCCTAGTACCTGCGGCAAGTATATCTTCTTTCCTTTCTAAGACATAATCCCTGTGACATAACTGTCTTTTTAAGGATTTTTTATTTTTAAAAATAAATTTAGGTTTCTCTCCTACGATTCCTTTTATGTGCTCATCAAGATGTAGAATAGACCAGTTGCTTCTAATGATTTCTGTTATCCCTTTAACATCACTAGTGTAAAAGAGAGACATAGAGGCATGTCTATGTGAACCTTCATCCATAGCTACATTAGGTTCTTTTGCAGAAAAATATGGTCTAGCCTTCCCTTTTTGATGCATAAAACTTTCATATATAGGACCAGCCAGATCCTTGGTCTTATAACCTCTATTTTTTAATTCACTATCTAACATAACAATGTCTCTATTGAATAACTCGTCATTGTTATTAAGTCTAGTTATTAAGTCTCATACTTTGACCTTTAGCTATGTTCTTAAAGATGAAACTAGGATGCATACTATCACGTTGCAACAGAGCATTCCTTCTACATGTCTTTCTAAATAGTGTAGTTGTGAAACCATCACGGGTATTGTAATATAACTTCACATCAAGAAAATCAATTTCACCTTGTGACATATTCCATGTGAATCTTAAGAAAGAAGTAGTGCTATGTAAGTAACTAATAAACTCATGAAATCTATTTTCCATTCCCCGCCAAACAATAAAAAGGTTGTCTACAAATCTCTTATACAACCTGATGTTGGGGGCAAACTCAGACCCAAAAATATGTACATTTTCCCATTGTGCCATAACTGCATTGGCGTAGCTATTGGCACAGCATGTGCCCATAGCCATGCCAACTGCCTGAAGGAACAACTACTCACCAAAGATAAAAATATTATTCTCGAGTATAATCTCGAGAAACATACACAACAGATCAATAGTAGAAGCATCATATTCATTACATGCTAACAGAAACTCCTTGGTCATGCATATCCCTTGTACAGTTCTGAGTGGGGCCGTGGCATAAAATACTGTCTGTAACTAAGTTAACACACCAACAAACATAATAAAGCCAGGTACATTCTGTAAATATTTTCATTTTACACCTTCCACTAGTGACTAGGGGAAACTTCAAACTACTTGTCTGAGTTGAGTCAAGTGTGCCGCTTTCATGTTTTGGCACCAAGCTTTCATTCAGTGTAAAAAATACCAGCAGCTTCTTCATGACTGTCTCTGAATTGATCAAACAATGTACCTTAAGTGCTGCAGCACAGCACATGGACTCAACGAATCTGATAATCTGACTGACCTCACTGAGGTAAAGTAAAGAGCTCTTTCTGATCACACTCACACAGCTCATCTCATTCACTAGAGTAGACTCAACTGTCTCTATCTGCTGCACTATCTCAAACTGGATAATTCTCTCACTCTATGCAACTGTCAACAGTCGCAAAGGGAGATGCAGTTTGAGGAGGAATAGATGCGTTCATCATATGCATGTGACTACACCCTTCAATAGCATCTCAGACTCCTCTGAACCTCCAGAGGTTTAACGGGAAAAAAAATTCAGTTGAAATATAAAAATGTACGGTTTTGCCAGTACATTTTTTTTTTTTATTTCAACACATCATCACACAGATAAATTAAGAAAATCCAGGGGGGGTGCAAGTGCACCCCCTTGCACCTGCCTGCGGACGCCCTTGAATGCAAGTAAATGTGATAAGGCACCTTAAAACTGATATTTCAGATATGATTCCTCTTGAGTGTTGGAGGAAGTCATAGACCTGGGACTGCTGACTAATTATTTTAACCTCAGTAACAGGGAAAAGAGAGGGAGCACTTTGGAATGAACTGCTGAAAATCTGGAGACAAGTGAAGCACAGTACTTGAGTTATTCATATATTTACAAGAGGAAAGGGTTACACTGAGCTTGTATTTAATAATGATTTTTTTTTCACAAATTCACTAACACAGTAGAAGAAGCAGCTGTGAATGCGGCCTATTGCAGTTTTAGCAAAGCAGTTTACAGTCTCAAAAGTTAGAAATAGGATGGAAGTGAGAGTTGAATTCAGGCCTGGCAGCAATATGCAGAAGGCATTTTAATTGGAGCCCACTTCAAGGAAGGAAAAGTTACTAGTAGGTGACGTAGATTTCACTAAAGAGTTTGGTCCTTTTTGACAGGTTATTAGTGACATTGCAGAGGAGCTTTAAAGAAGAGTACGTCTTTCTGCAGTTGATATCAGGAGCTGTAACAGGACTGACAGATAAAGGGTAGAAAGGAAGAAGGAATGAAAATCAACTTTGCAGAGTTGTAGGAGTTTATTAATAATGTGACAATTAAGATTCATTGCAATAACATGAAAAGAAATCTGTATGGTAGATAAAATTGCAGGGCATGGACATGACACTGGTTTAGAAATAACAGTAAGAATAAACACAGAAAAATATTAGTGTGACTGTATCAGATAGTGTTAAGTAAACTGTGAGAATGAATATGGTTTGTGATATCACAGGCTTCATAGTAAGAAATGCAAATTTCGAAAAGAAGTTACGATTCCTCAGTACTGGCAGTTGATGAAAACATTTAAAGTACTGCATTTATTCCAGGGGGTCTTATTCCTGTTAGCATAACAACAGGATGGAGGCAGTGTAGAGAGAGGAGTACAACTCAAACTGAGTGGGGTCTAAAGAGAAAGCTATATAAGACATTAAGGATCTGGCTTGTTATCTTAAACCCTGCAAAGTGGATGAGTGTATTGCAGTGCCCAAAGTGAGAATCGATGCTCATTACAGTGGCTTTAGATATTCTGGAATGTTTCTACTAAACAGACTTCAGAATATTGGCATTGCAGAAAATTATACAATTGGCTGGTCTGTATTGGAACTCAAAGAAACTCTGCATCATAGAAACAGATTTTGATGGCAGATAATGATTACTGACTGTATCCATCTCATTTTTTCTACCTTCTGAATAAACGGTAAATCTTAACTGGTTCAAATGCTTCTTTCTTTTTTCCCAAGCCTAATATTTGTCTTACATCAACTTCATTCATTCTTAAATTTCATCACAGTATGAGACACTGACACCTCTTTAGGAAGGCTTTTCCAATTATCCTTTACCGTTTGCAGAAAACAGTGCTATTTCATGTCTACTTTGAGCCTTCTACCTTTCATCTTAAAATGATGTACTCTTGTTTTCATATTTTTCAAAAAAGAGAGAGTAACCACTTGAATTTCTTAAAGGTAATGCTCATGTTTTTTTTTTCAAAATACAAATACCTTTTACTACTAAAAGGTTTCTATCATATCCCCATTCTGCTTTATTTCTTCAAAATTGTACATATCAAATTGTTGTGTTAGTCCCTCATGGAGAAAGGAAATCGTTATTAACTACCATAGACCATTACCTCTGTGAATGTCACTCACCTAACCACTGACAATTGGGGCAACTCGGGGTAAATATAACTAGGCTTGTAAGGGCTGTAGGGCTGTTAGCCTTGTAACCTTCTGTGAACCTATGAACCTAAACATCTTCTAGAGAAGGCCAACTAAGCACTGTTTTTGTGGTCCTCTTCTGTACTGTGTCTATCATGTCTCTGCCCAGGTGGAATTGAAATCTTCAGAATGGCACACAGAACTTTGAATGAAGTTCTACAGGTTGGTGGTGCTGAACAGTAACTTCCTGTTTTCTACTAGTGAGGCAGTTTATGCATTCCTGTATTCCTTTTTTACCACTTATTGTCACTATATAGTTACTGTTGTCTAAGACGAGAACCTGAGAGTTCTTTCTACTTTTGCTGTCGATGCTGCCTCTCTTCCTTTTTTTTGTAGTCTTTGAAACAATGTTTTGCTCCCCCCATCATATTGTTGACCATTCCACCAATCATAACAAATCCTTTTCCAGCCTTGCTGCACCTTCTTGTTTATCAGTCCTATTGAATATCTGGGTGTCATCAGCAAAGCATTTATGTTTTTACCAACTCTTCTGCAGAGTAATTAATATCAGCATTGAAAAGACTTGCATAGCCATATCCCTGTAGTGTAGAGGGATAAAGTCCTGAACATGATCCAGACAACCTTGATTTCATTAGCAGGCTGGAAGGAGAAAGAGGCTGTTGCTGGTTTTCCTATACTGGGGAAAGGGAGGTGATCTGGCCACTAAATCACTTCCCTCTACTGGAGTGTAGAGATATTGCAAATAACAGCTATTGACTGGGGAGACCATACTGCAGAGAGAGCAGGAAACTTATTCTTGTGTGAGAGCACACGGGAGCCTCTCCCAGGCAGCAGCATTTAGTGCTACTGCAGCAGACATATGGATAGCAATTATGCCAGTACGGGGATGGGGTACTGCATGACTTGTACACTGGACTTGACTGATCCCTAACACCTAACTCTTCCCGGGGAATGAATGGAGTAGCCAGGATCTACTCTTGGCCAGGAAACTATGGGCTACAGATTTCTCACTTTTCCCCCTCATATGAGTAATAAATGAGTCAGTTGGTTGCAGGTCGTGAAGGCAGTGATTTTGAAGGGGTTGTGCAGGCAAAAAGAAATAGAAAAAAATAAGAAGAATTTACCTGGTATTGACTCGTGTAACACCCCTCTAGTACCGTTCTTTTAATCACCCTTAATATCCACATTCCGCCCCCACCCCCATTAAAGAAACCGTGGTAAAAAATTTTTCCAAAGCCAACTTCATGCTTCTTAAGACAGAAGTGGTGAACTTCATGACACCCATGCAGATGGACAATACAGTTATGACTGCTCAATCCTACACAAATGCACTCTATAAGCACTTACACGAGTGCATGGATCGTGCTATCCCAAACAGAACCAAGACGCTATCCTCCAAAAAAAGGAAGCCAATCTGGTGGTCCCCCTACCATAAACAAACTGTACAACAGAAGAAACTGTTGCAAAAGAGAGTAAAATCCCATGAGTGGAGGAGCTCCCTGGTCAGCCTCAGTAAGAAGCTGAGATCCCTTGTAAGATCCTCCAAAGCTAGCTACGAAAACAAAATCATCACTAATTCTAAGGACAACCACAAAGCATTCTATAGCTATGTCAAGAATCTCGATGGCAACACCCAGATCTGCTCTGAGTTACAGCACAACGGCACGAAAATTACAGAACCAACTGATATTGCCAACATCCTGGCAGATAGGTTCAGTGCTAATTTTACCCCCACCCCCTAAAGGGCCCATATCTATACAGGAAGAATGCAGAGTCCCTGTAATCACAACTCTGCAGGTAACAGCTACACTCTCTAAAGTCAAAAACACAGCATCCATGGGATTGGACAACATCCCAGGCTACATTTTACACGAACTTCAGAACAAACTGGCTCCCCACTTAAGCACCATGTTCAATAATAGCCTCGCATCAGGCTTTGTGCCCACTGAATGGCGCACAGCAACAGTTATCCCACTCCATAAAGCGGGAGCTACCACTGATCACGGGAACTATTGACCTATTAGTCTGACGAGCCTGGTCTGCAAGGCCATGGAACGTATCATCATGGAACTCATTAACAAAGACATTGGTAACCTCCAAACTGTGGATCTCATCCAGTTCAGGTTTGTGAAAGGCAGATCATGCCTCCTGAACCTGATTGACTTCTTTGAGGCAGTCATCAAAGCCGTAGATGAAGGTAAGGTGGTTCACACAGCCTATCTTGACCTCGCCAAGGCTTTCGACACCATCCCCCATTCTGGAATTATAGCTAAACTCACTAAACTAGGTATAAATCCCTACGTCACAAGATGGGTTGCCAACTGGCTGACTGACAGAACCCACACTGTAAAAGTTGCAGACTCCAAATCTGACCTCAAAGCAGTGACAAGTGGAGTACCACAGGGTTCTGTCCTGAGACCTCTCCTGTCTGGTATCTACTTCTCTGAAGTACAGGCTAACACAGAAGGCCTCTGGCTAATGAAGTTCGCAAATGACTGCAAACTAGGAGCCATAGTCAAGTCCCCAAATGATGTGGACATCTTACAGAAGGGCCTCGCTGAGACAGATTTCTGGTGTCAGAGCCATGGCCTCAAGCTCAATGCCAAAAAGTGCAGTGTCATCCCCTTTGGTAAAAACTCTGTACCCATGAACTACCACATAGGCAGCAATCTACTTAACAATGAATGTGTGAAAAGAGACTTTGGGACCCAGGTGGACAGTAGTCTCTCCTTTGATAGTCACATCACCACAGTAGTCAAGAAGTCCTTCTACATGGCACACCTCATCATAAAAGGGTTCTCATCCAGGAAAAAAGAGGTCATTGTTCCTCTCTACTCGACACTCATTAGACCCATTATAGAGTACGATGCTCCTTTTGGAATGTACCTCACAAGACATCTGCAGCAGCTGGAAAGGTCACAGAAGTACCTCACAAAGAGGATTACTGGCCTCAAACAAATGCCCTACACTGACCGCCTCAAAAAACTCCAGCTTTACTCCGTAGCATATCGCCTACTCCGAGGTGATCTCCGCCTACCATATAAAGCTATGTCAAACCCAGAGCTGTTGGACATGCTACACCTAAAGAAATCCCAATCCCTCCGAGCTACACGCTCTAGGGACCTAAACCTTGTCACCACAATAAACAGGACATGCTGGAGGGATAGATTCCTGTCCCATAGACTTCCCATACTCTGGAAAAGGCTACCCATCTATGTCAAGCAAAGTTCTTCATTAGCACTCTTCAAGAAAAATCTTGATGAGTGGATGGGAAATAGGAAATACACCCCGAGGATCACTTCTGTGTGTCTGCTCGACAGTGGCACAGGAAAATAACTTTCTTGGGTGGCGTAAGCCAGGGAACCTTGTTGGCTAGGCTTATGTAGGCCCTTGCGCCAATAGCCTAGTACCTACCTATGAACTTATGAGAGGATTGTATTTACTGGACCTTCTGTACTTTTTTTTTGTCTAGACAGTATTTTCTCTTGCTGTCACTGCTGGACCAACTCCAGAGCTGTAGAATTTATTTATTAGCTTTTTTGTGCAGTAATATGTTGGATGCTATGCTGAAATCTAAATAATAGCCCGAATTTACAATCTCCTTCTGGTTTACTGCCAGGCCAGCATTAGCTAGTCAAATGATTCTGTTAGAGATATGACAGGCGTTACTGTCCTGACCTGAAACCATGTTGCCCTATGTGTGCTTCACTGGTTTTTAGATGTTTCAGACTTCTTGCCTTTGGTAGTAAATAAGTGATTTTCCTGACTGCTATGGCTAGTGTGACAAGCTGATAATTTTCAGTATTTCTCCCTTATTTCTACTCTTTTTTCAAAATGATTAATCTCTGTTGTCTTCAGCTTTTCAGGAACCTTACTCTATATAATTTGCTGTAAAGGTTTTTTGAGGTATTGCCATTTCTCCTCTTGATCCTTTAAGAATTCTAGATTGAATTCTGTCAGGACACATTGATTGCCTTGAATAGCTTTAGGTTTTGAGGTTCTTCAGTGAAGATTTACTTGATAAAAGTACTGGTTTAAGCTTACTTTTTTGAATATGTCTGCTGAGTGGCTATGATAAAATGGGAGTTGTACATATCCTCAAAAAAAAAAAAAAAAAAAAAAAAAAACGGTTGGCTGAATGACAATTTCAGTGACAACAGTATGGCAGATGTACAAGCTTGTAAAGTTTTTGTCGTTTTTGCTGAGGTGCAATTTTCTGCAAGATGATTGTGTTAAGTAGGGGTGCAAGATGCACAATCTCTTTTGTGGTAGATGTGGGAAGTGTGGGGAGGGGCTTTGGCTTCTTCCAGCCACTCACCAGAAAGGTTAGTTTGTTTTTTCAGCTTTGGGTACTCTGTTTTGGCTAGCAGTTTCTTTCAGCTGTCTAATTTTCAGCCTGATTTCCTAGTATGTGACAAACGTGCCTTCTCTTTGTAAATGCTGAGAAGCATTCCTTCAGAGTGTCTGTGTTTGTGTATGTTTTAATCATCCTTTTCTTCCTGCTCAGAATTTGTTGCTTGATTTCACTCTTCCTTTTTTGTCTTTCTTTGCTACCTTTTGTAAATATTTAATTTCCTCTATTGACTGAATTAACTCTCTTCTTAAGTTTAAGCCTTTTCTTTTCTTTCTTTGTCACTTAAGACATAGGCAAACATGCATTAACAGTAAACAAACCATTTTAATATTTTCCATTAAAATAAAATAAACATCACATATTTTCTTTGCTACTATCATCAGTCCAACATCACAAAAAATGCTGAATTATCTGCCTTCCCTTAAACCTCAGTCCTCCTCCTGAATATTATTATGCATGTATTGTTCCCAGAATTTCCATTTACTTATATGTAATTTTATCCTTCCCTTTTCTAAAGATTCCTTTACAGTTCTTTTATTGCTTTTATAATATTCAATATCTCAAATACAGTTGGTATAGACTTTGATTTCCATTTTCTAGTTATTCCTTTTTAGCAGCTAACAGAATTAAACTTAATAAGGCCTTACTATGTTTGGCCAGTTCAGATCCTGCATCTCAGCTCAAAAGAATAATATCCTTACTTATATCCATTTGCTTACCCAATATTTCTGAAAGAGTACTCTGTAGGGAATTTTTTAAATCTGCTAACTAATTATACTCCCAAAATATATGCTGCCAGTTACCTTTGTCTTCTCCATCACACATCCAACATTTGCCATCTACTAGAGGAAAAATTCTTTAAAGTGTGCTTGGGGTATAAAAATACCAGTGCAAACACTTTCAAACAATGATCCTAAACCTTCTGGACTTGGTTGCATACTTGGGAGCCATACGTATGTCTTCCCTAAGTTTTCTTGTAAATTGTTTTTTCTGTCTCTCTTCCAGTCTTTTCTAACCTCCTCTGATTGATTCTTATAGTCATGCGATATATTATATGTCCCACTAATTATCCTTTTTTAAACAGCTGCTTCTGTTATAGATTCTACTAAAATCTTTACCAAAGCAGGTCTTTCACTTAGGATTCCCCTATCCTCTACGTTTGCCTGTAGACTGATAGGGAAAGCAGTCTCTAGCCTGCAGACCAAATGTTTTCTTGACCCCTTCCCTTTCTAGTTATTTGCTCCAAATACCTTGATTCCTCTGCCAGTTTTCTCCAGTAAATTACACCCCTCTTTTACCTATTTTGTGTATCCCTAATTGCAGCCATCCCTACTGTCAAAATCTCATTTCTCCATTCTTGTATTGGCTTGGTTTTTAGAATGTTTTCTGCTACTTTATGAATATAATGTTCTGTATGGCTGCTGTTATTTTCTTTAAGTATCTGCAGCCAAAATCCCACTCTCTCCTTATTTCTTGACACCCCTTTATCATCATTCCTTTCCACTTTGAATTATACATTTCTGTCTCTGTTATGTATATGAGCCTTAACTGTGTAGCTCTAAAATATCCCTTCAAATCAGGTAATCCTAAACCACATTGTTCTATTGGAAGGATCAACTTATTCCATTTGACCTTTTTCCTCCTCCCCTCCCAGATAAAAACCTTCAACTCTGTATTAATGTCCACAACTTCTCTGGTTGATAAACACGTGGCTGACCTGTATATAAAACTAAAGAGACTAAAAGCATTTAAGAGCTTCCAGTTTCTCATTTTTTAATTATATTTTGTTTAGTGTCTTCTCACATATCCTTAGCTGCCGTAACAGAATCTTTTAAACCCATACTCCTAAATGCTTAATTTTTTTGTGTCCACATAAGTATGGGTATTGTAGATCAATTCATGTGGGGTTATACAGTTTACCTTTATAGCCTTTATTTTGTCTTCATTCAATTTTTTATCCCAAAAAAGTATTGAAACTGACTCAGAATGTTTCACAACACTGAGATGTATTTTCCTGGTTCTGTCAAATACAAAATAATATCTTCTGCAAATAAAGCCAACTGTTCATGATTACCATACCAGTTATATCCTTGAATTTCTGAGTCCCTTATTTTCTTTGCCAATTGCTCTAAATGTAACACAAGTAAAAGGAGAAAGAGGACACCCCTGCCAGCTCCCTCTGTTCAGATGACTTGTCATAGAGGAACCCTCACACTTTTTTTGTCTCCAATCTTTCATATATCCTCCTAATTAACCTTATTATTGTATCATTTAATGCAAATGCTTCCATTGCCCTACTCATAAAATCCCAGCATACTCTGTTGAATGATTTCTCTGCATCAAGACCCAACAACAACAGTGGTATTTTCTTGCATTCTGTCAAAATTTTGCCTCCCCTCCACAAAACCATAATGATCCATTTCTATTGATGTTGGCAACACCTTTGCTGGTATATTAGCTATTATAGACATCAGCACTTTATAATCATGGTTTAAAACTGAAATGGGCCTGTATGAAGCTAGGTCTGATGGGTCTTTACATTCTTTAGGTTTAACAGCCACCAAAACTTTCTTCCAGGATTTTGGGTGCTTCCCCACCTTTTAAAATACTGTTTAATAAAACATTCCAGATTTTTATCATTTTTTTCCCTCATAGATTCCAAACGTCCACAGGAATACCATCTATTCCTAGAGACTTTCCTGTAGATTGGTTTATATGTCACTGTTTTTTTCTTATCACATCCTATCTCTGCTGTTAATAGTTGAGCCTCATCTACATCTAACCTTTGCATACTTAACTCTTTCATAAATATTTCCACATTCCTCTGCTTCATACAAATTTTCATAAAATGTCTGAAATAATTTTAATACCTCTACAGGATCTGTGATCATGTTTCTTGTAATATGCCTCCTATGTATGGCATTAATCCTTTATACTTTTTTGTTGCCTAAGTCATTGTACTAAGAATTTTTGTGCTCTGTAGATATTTTCAAAACAAGTGGCTTAACAGCAATCTTTTTAAACTCATTCATATCATCCAGATATTCCCTTATATTTATTTAGCACTCTGCAGTTGCACCTCTTCTTGTTCTGTGAGATTCCTCTTATTCTGCAGTACTTTAACCTTTGTCAGCCCCTCTAAGTAATTCTTGTTACTTATTAACCATGTCTCTTTGTCTTTAAAATTTACCCTATTTTTAAACTCCACTTTCATTTTATGCCACACACTACCTATACCTTCTGCTGAAATTTCTATCTTCCTTAATAACTCTTGAATAATTTCCACTACCCATTCCTTACATTCCTTTATCTTTTAACTCATTAGATCCAAGTGATGCCATCAGGTGCATTTGCAGTTAACTCCTACTGATGCCACTAGGCGTCAAATATTGTTTATTCATACTTACATCAATAATTCTAAAACCATGCTATGTACAACTTTTTAAAATATTTCATCTTAAAACTTACACAATGGTAAATTCAGCTGCATTAATATTTTACTTCTGTCTAGTGCAGGTAAATAGATATTAACTGTAGTTTTTATGATATTAATTTATATAGATGTGTCTCGCATTTTTCTAAATATCTCAACAGCCAAGTAACACAGGCAGAACTCCTTAGTCCCATATGAAAGCTCTCAGCTAGATGAATGAAATGTTGCTGACAGTATGTCTGTAACTTGAGTGGTTGCTGAGATATTGTAAGTTGTTTACATACAAAATATTACAAATGTAATACTTACTGTGTTTACTGTGACTCATAAAATTCATTTTAATATCTAAAACCTAAAGAATACTACCTCTATAAAAACAGTTTGTGCTGAATAGTTTGCCATTTATATTTCTTTCATAATCCCTATGGTTCCAGAGATATGAACATTTGTTTGAAATGTGAGAACATAATTTGATTCTGTCAAAAGGCTTAGGCTCTGCCCATTGGAAATTATATTCTAAACTTCCTGAGGTCCATTGGAGTGAATGAGTTAAGACATAGGTAGGGAAGGGCCACCAACATTTTTATCTTTGTTGATATTGGTGTATGATCTGAAATAGTTATTGGATGTGTGTGTCAAAGCTTTCAATTAAATGCACATGTGCCTATGAAATTCAATTTCTGTGTAGGGTAGCCCATATATTGTACCTTTTTAAACAATAAACATCTTTATTAAATTATCATTTATGACATAGGCAATCATACATTTATATAAATGAAAACAAGCCATAGTGACATAATCCCAGCTGCAAGGATTTTACATCACCAACCATATTGACATAATCCTAGTTGCAAACATTATATATCACTTATAATCTACCCAATCATTGTCAGTCAAACATTACATAGCTCATTCAAGATCTGCCTTCTTTCAAACCTCATTCCTCCCCTGTATGTATTGTTTCCACAATTCCCATTTTTCCTATGTAATTTGTTCCTACCCTTTTTAAAGATCCCAATTCCAGTTGTTTTATCTCTGTTACTATATTCACCGCTTCTAGTACAGTTAATTTAGACTTAGATTTCCATTTTACAGTGAATGCTTTTTGGAAGCCATCATAATTAGACTCAGCAAGGCCTTACTATGTCTTGGCCATGCCAGCTCTGTATCATAGCGCAGAGAAATCATTTCCCTAGTTACAGCAATTTGCTCACCCAACATCTCCGACAGAGTGGCCAACTCATTACACTCCAAGAAAATATGTTCCCAGTTACCTATTTCTTCTCCATCACACCTCCAACATTTGTTGACTACCTGAGGAAAAGTTCTCTGGAGTCAACTTGGGGTACAAAATGCCTTTGTAAACTTTCCAAACAAAAATCCAAAGTCTTCTAGATTTTGTTACATATTTGGGAGACATACATATATCCTCCCCATTGTTCCTTTGTGAATTACTTATCCAGTCTCTCTTTTTTGTCTTTAACCATGAGTTTTTTTTCCTTTTGTTGTACACCCTGTTAAGATAGGGATTCCATCAGTGTGGTTTGCTTTTGAGATTTGTTTTGGGTTTACTTCTGGTAGTTGGGTAGTGTTTATGCAGCCATTTACATATTTGTACAGTGTTTCTGTGAATAATACAGCACAGACTGTTGTGAACTCTGAGTTGGGTGGGGCACTAAATTTTCACAAACTGTCAATAGGATGGAGTTTGCTTTAGAATAACTTCTAACTGTTACAGACTTTGCTAAGTTTTCCAAGTTTATTTTTATTTCAAATGAAACATCTTTGTTATCTGGTACAGTGCTCTCCCAAATTGGTGAGAAAAGGGTTCAGTATGTTTGAACCTATGGCTGAAGTGCACACTAACTTATCAAGGGCATTTATGTTAATGAAGTCCAGAAAACATTTTGTCTGCAAGTTGATGTTTCCAAATTTACAGAGGGGAAGTTAGTCTTCCATGAACAGAGTATTTGGTGGGATGGAGAGTGCCTCTAGTAGGTCTAAATAAGAGTTGTGGGATTCTTGAAACATAGATAGTGACCATTAGCTTACTAAAATATGTTAAGGAAATCTATCTAAGGTTATTTGCATGTAGATGATCTCCAGAGTATAATCCTGTTTAACCAAACCTGAAGTATACCTGTTGCTAATGTAGATCAGTACACCTCCACCTTTATTCCCTGCCTGTGTGGCTGATGGTCTAAATGTGTGGAAAACATTGTAGCCTTGCACTGCCAGAGTACTTTCTGCACCTTTAAACGATATCTCAGTAATAGCACATATCTAGATATCTAGATTCTCCAGAGTGAGGAGAGCTTCTAGGATGTGGAGTTTCTTGTTTAGGCTCCTAGCATTAAGCAGTAATACCTTTTTACTATAAGTCACTTAGTTAAATATAATTTATCAAAATGCTATCTAAAAACAAACATTTACTTCTTGGTTCAACCCTCTAGGGATAGTGTTCTATAATTTAATATTAACTTCATTTGTAATTCCATTAATTTATTTAAATAGTTACCTCCCCTAGGAAGACATGGCTGTGCTAATACACAGAAAATGAAACCTGTATCCGATCCCCCAAGCATTTTTTATTGAAGTGTTCTGCCCCTGGACTTTTTAAATTTTGATTTCTATATCCCCTAAGTGTTCCAATATATGGGCCTTCATCTGGCGTTTTGTTTGTTAAATGTTCATTTTTAGATATAACTTTGATAAATTATATTTATTTAAGTGAATTATAGTAAAATTATTGTGATATATATTGTATGTTGAAGTCTTTTTTATTTAAATTGTATGTATAATTAACTGTTAAATGAAGTTAATGTGTTTGTACCAATATAAAATAAATGTATTTCCACTGTGTTTTAAATCCTGTGAAGGTGAATGGCCAAGGTACCAGATTGAATGGTAAAATAAAAGAATTGGTGCTGAGCAGTTTGAATATATTTTTTGTTTTCAGTAGTGTATTAAAAGATTAACCTGCCAAAACAGTACATGAATGTAACACAAAAGCTGAAACTAGGCATTTAACAAATAAAATCTGTTATACATAAAAGGTGGGAATAATCTCTCAAGAAATTGATGCTTTCTATAATGTCTTTAGACGTTAATGGTCTTACAGATAAAGACAAAAAAGAAAGAGTAGTGAACTATATTAAAAATGTAGAGGGCAAATAGCTATACTACAGGAGACACACTTGGATATAAATGAACTTGTGGATTTGATAAAATATATATATATATATTCAGGATGGTTATTCAAGAGAATACCTGGGGTAAAGAGGTTAAAAAAGACAATAAAGTTAGAGTTGTAGTACTATGGGACTACCAAAAACTGCTATAATGGAGCTTAAGAAAATTCTGGGAGAAATAATTAGTTTTCAGCAAGGAGTATTACTTATAGATGGGGACTGGAATTTGATTTGCAATAGTGAAGATGTGTCTGGTGGGCCACAAGGGAAAATATAACAAAGGATAGTAGATTTTTAAATAAATTTATTAAACTATTTGGCGTGGAAGATGTGAATTCAGTACTAGGAGTTTGATGTGAATTTACATATAATTCCCCAAGATACAAAAACTGGGCTAGGCTAGACAAAATTTACATTTCACAGAAACATATGCATTTAATTGAATGTCTTGATAGGCACCCAATAACTATTTCAGATAATGCGCCAATAATAACTAAAATAAAAACACACGGTAATTAAATAAAAATGAGACACTGGCACTGGCGCTTTCCCACCTATCTGTTGAAAAGAAAGGAATTTAAGGAATGGAGGTGGAAATTATTCAGGAGCTGTTAGAGAAGGTAGAAAATTCTTCTGAAAATATAACTAGGCAGTAGAATAAAATGAAACTGGAATTTAAAAGTAGGGTGGATATAAAAGAAAGGGAGATATGATTAAGAAGTTACAAGAATCATGTAGAGGAAATGACAAATGTTAAAGTATTGCAGAATAGAGAGAATCTCACAGAACAAGAAGAGGATCAACTGCAGAATGCTAAACAGAAAATAAGGGATTACCTTGACAATATGCATGAGTTTAGAAAGATTGCTAAGATTGTTAAGCAATTGTTTTTTGATAATAACTCTAGAGCACAAAACCTTTTAGCATGACTCAGGCAACAGAAAGTAGAAAGGGCTGTCAGCAAGCTTAGGGAGCTTATAACAAGGAAGATAACACGGGATCCTGTAGAAGTATTAGAAGGGTCTATATTATTTCTTCGACTGCTTAGGTTGTCGAATGCTTAATGATTGACACCTAAGCGTCGAAGTTTCAAAATCGGGAATGGCCATATACGCAAATTCTTTCCTCAGGAAAGAATTCGCTATGTGTCGGTCAGTGAGCATTCCACAACCTAAGCTGTTGAAGAAATAATATAGACCCTATTAGAAATATTTTGGAAATTCTATGAAAGTCTGTATAAAGCACAGAAATATGGAAATCAAAGAAATGGTACAAATGGAAATATTTATGGAAGAATTAAACATCCCAAGGTTAGAGGTAGAAGAGGCTCAATTGCTAACAGGATAGGAGGAGATGAGATAAAAATGGTGATGTAAAACCATTCTACATGAAAGTCCCTAGGAATAGATGGTATTCCTGTGGAAGTTTGGAAGCTAGGAGGGAAAAAACTAAAGAGAAGGATAAGTACCAACATCCTGGAAGAAAGCAGTGGTAGCTATAATACCTAAGGAGGCTAAAGATCCATCAAATCAAGCTTCATACAGGCCCATTTCAATACTAAACCATACTTATAAAGTGTTTATGTCTATAATAGCTAAAAGAATGGAAAATGTGATGCCAAAATTGATAGATCTGGATCAGTGTTGTTTTGTAGAGGTTAGGCAAACATTTGACAGCATTAACAGAACAATGATGAGCAGAAGGAAAGCAAAAAGTAAGAAAATACCACTGTTGATGGTGGGTCGATGCAAAAAATGCATTTGACAAAGTGAGCTAGGACTTTATGAGAAGAGCAATGGAAGCATTTGCATTCCTGATAAAATTATAAGGTTGATTAGGAGGATATATGAAGGATCAGAGGTGAAAATTAAAGTGGTGAGGTTTTCTCTGGTGATCTCTGCTTGAGCAGAGGAATCAGGCAGTGGTGTCCTCTCTCTTCTCTCCCCTGTGTTATTTGCATTATATTTAAAACCTTTGGCAAAGAAAACAAGGGATTCAAAAATTCAAGGATATAATTGGTATGGTAGTCAATAAAAGCTGGTGTTGTTTGCAGCTGACATTATTTTATACCTGACAAAACCAGAAAAGGACAATACAGTGCTGTGGAATGTATTGAGACAGTTTTGAATGTTTTCGAGATACAAAATTAATGAAGCTAAAACAAAGTCAATAGCGGTAAACTATGTACCCACATATGAATTGCTTCAGCAATATCCATACTTATGGGGACATGATAAAATTAAGTATTTAAGATATTTAGGAGTATGGGTTAAAACGATTCCGGTGTGGCAGCTAATGATATGTAGGAAGAAACTAAACAAAAGATAATACAAAAACTGAGAAATTGGGAACTTTGCTATATGGATATTGAAAGTAAGATGCAAGCAGTTAAATGTTTTTTAGTCTCTTTAATCATATACACAGGTCAGGCATATTTTTATCAACCAGAGGAGAAGTTGTGGATAGCAATTAATAAAGATCTGAAGTGATTTTATCTGGGAGGGGAAGATGGCAGGAGTCAAGTGGGGTAAGCTTTTTCCTTCAAGTAGAACAAGGTGGATTGGGATTACCCAATATGAAGGGCTATTTCAAAGCAACACAAGTAATGCTCCTATACATAGTGCATTCAGAAAACTATAATTCAAAGTGGAAAGAGATGATGAGGAAATGGAGGGAAGCTCAAGAAACAAGGCAAGACTGAGATTTTGAATGCAGACCTTTAAGGAGAATAGCAATAATCATATAGATATTATATTCATAAAGTAGCAGAAAGTATACTAAGAACTAAGCCAACGGAGAAAGGAGATTCTGGTGATAGGGGTGACTGTAATTAGGTATCCAGACAATAGACAAGAGGGGGGCTAAAAGTTAATGGAGAAAACTTGCAAAGGTACCAAGGTATTGGGAGCAAACAACTAGAGAGGGGAAAGTAATAGAATGGGATAATGCCAAGAACATATTTGGACTGCAGGTTAGAGATTGCCTTCCCTATCGAGGATTGATATTAGAGTATATGCAAAGAGAAAGAAATAGGGGAGTTCTAAATGAAAGACCAGCACTGGTAGAGTTTTTAGTACAATCTAGAACAGAAGTTGCCATTAAGAAAGGAATAAGTAGTAGAGCATATAAAATATTGCATGATAACTATAAGAATGAATCAGAGAAGACTAGAAAGGCCTGGGAAGAGAGATTAGATGAGCAATTCACAAAGAAACGAAGGGGAATATGTGTATGTCTCCCAAAATATTCAACTAAATCTAGAAGGTTTAGGATCTTTGCTTGGAAGTGTTTACATAGGTATTTTTATACCTCAAGTAGACACCAAAGAATTTTTCCTCAGGTAGACAGCAAATGTTGGAGGTGTGATAGGAAAGAAAGAGGTAACTGGGAACATATTCTCTGGGAGTGTAATGAGTTGGCAGACTTTAAAGATTCCCTGCAGACTGCTCTGTTGAAGATGCTGGGTGACCAAATTGGTGTAACTTAAGAAATTATTTTTTTGAGCTATGATGCAGAATCGGAATTGCCTAAACATAGTAAGGCCTTGCTGAGTCTAATTATGATGACTGTCAAAAAACAATTACTAGAAAATGGAAATCAAAGAGTAAACCAACTTTACTAGAAGTAGCAAAGATAGTAACAGAAATAAAACAACTGGAATTGGGATCTTTAGAAAGTGGTAGGAACAAATTACATAGGAAAAAAGTGGGAAGTGTGGGATCAATACATGCAGAGGAACAAAGTTGTAAAAGAAAGCAGGAATGGAATGAGCTATGTAACAGCTGGCTGACAATGACTGGATATGTTATAAATGGTGTATAATGTTTGCAGCTACAGTTGTGTTGGCACTGTTTGTAATGTATGTTTGCAACTGAGATTGTGTCGATATGGTTTATTTTCATTTGTATAACTGTAAGATCGCCTATGTCATACTTGATAATTTAATAAAGATGTTTCTTGTTTAAAAAACATTTGAGTTTCAGACTTTATATCCTTCAGAAAATGCACAATAACACAAATCATATTATTCTAGCAACTTTTTAAGTTTATAGGAGTAATAGTTAAAATCTGTCCCTATTTTTAGGTCTTTGTCTCCCTATTATTTTAGGCTTTGTGCAGATTTCTTCTGCTAAGAGGCTGAGAGATATGCTGCCACTAGATGGAATATCCCAGTGCTCTTAATGTAAAAGCACAAAAAAGATTGCTTGAGAGTGCATGTTACCACATAATTTTAATAAACTGGCTAGACAAGGTGATTTCAAGTCAGTCAGGCCAACAGCAAGACAGTTTGCACAAATGCCGTAATTTTAGACATAAATGCAAGTAAATGCAGAAATAAAACAAGAAATCAGTAGTTGATTACTAAAATAACTTCAAGAAGTGTGATTTTTAAATACAAGTACTTAACTTGTGCCCGGATGGCACATGATGTAAGGAAATCACTTTACAGATGCAGGTGAGGACACAGAGTGTTGCTGAGTTCTGTGGGAATCAGCCAAGAGCCTTTCAAACACACTAAATTCATAGAGACAATTAAAACAAAGGAAACTGTGTAGAATCCAGTTAGAAGAGCGAAAATTGCAAGAATACAATAATTAATTACCAACAAAAATACAAAGTAGCAACTTACACAGTAACAGTGCCAGTAAATCTTCTCAAAAGTGCAGTTCTCAGCAAACAGTAGAATATCAGATATACTTGAAAAAGATTTAATGAGGAAAAATCAGCAGATAAAGCAATTAAATGAAGTGTAAAATTGTTTATCTTTCAGGAATGGCACAGGATTTATTCAGGACCCTCTCATAGTATGGCAAGGATGCTAAGCAGATGCAAGCTTTGTGAAAATCACCATTTGTAGTAAAAGAGTTTAGCTAAAGAGCAATACTTGTTTGAGTGGACTTTCAATATGATGGATTGATGTAAAGCAATGGGTGGGAAAAGTACTTAACCAGTTTATGTAACTGACAATAGCAATCTAAGGGGGAGAGAAGAACTTTGGTAGTCAGATTACCAGAAGGGATGAAAGCCGGAGACACTGGCTTTTGAAAACATCAGCAGCAGAAGACTGGGAAACTTAGGGAAAAATTCCAGCTGATATAAGAAGCCAGACAATTCAGACACTACAGCTTGTCATCCGCAGGATATCATGTCTGCATGTGAGCCAAAATGGACTGGAATATGTTTTTTTACACAGTGATATATAGACTTAATTAAACAAAGATCAAGATAGCAATTAATCTGTAAAACAGATCTGTACAAAACAGAAAAAAAAACAGATCCAAGAGCTTTTACAAATAAGCCGAACTTCCACCAAAGCAGATTGTAAATGCTATGGCCCCTACATTTAACAATACTATCTCAGCTAAAGAACAAAGCAGCTCAGTTATAGAAAATTTAAGCTGTTGTAAGAAGCCAAACAAATACTACCTGTCATTGACAGTATATCACTTTAGTGTGTGAGTCAAAATGGCCAGGAATATGTTTTACAACAGTGAGATACAGACTTAATTAAACAAAGACCAGGATAGCTATCAAGTCTATAAAACCGATCTGTTTACTTAAAGAAAACATTACATTGTGGCCTGTCATTTTTTAAAACTTGCTTACCGAAATAAAAACTTGTCAGTAGATTAAGACAAGGGCATAATATAGGCATTCACGTATGCAAAAGTTAAAGAAAACATTTCAGTTCTACATATATTATAATCAATGCACCCCAGCAGCCCAAGATTATAGCCTATTGATTTAAATGTGCTTTTGTCCAGCTTTTCTTCTCCACAAGTTATATGCTTCACAAGTTGGATGTGCGATGGATGAGAAAGAAAAATTTTGTTGTGAGTTGCATGAAGTGGCGATGACTGTACCCAAGGGTGAGAGACTGGTGATTGAAGCAGATTTCAATGGGCATGTTGGTGAAGGGAACAGAGGGGATGAGGAAGTGATGGGTAGGTATGGTGTTAAGCAAAGGAATGCAGAAGGTCAGATGATAGTAGATTTTGTGAAAAGGATGGACATGGCTATGGAGAATATGTATTTTAATAAGAGGGAGGAGCATAGGGTGACATACAAGAGTGGAGGAAGATGCACACAGGTGGATTATATCTTATGTAGGAGGGCCAGTTTGAAGGAGATTTTAGACTGTAAAGTTGTGACCGGGGAAAGTGTAGTTAGGCAGCATAAGATGGTGGTTTGTAGGATGACGGTGATGAAGAAGAGGAGGAGGAGTGTGAGGACAGCACCAAGGATCAAATGGTGGAAATTGAAGAAGGGTAATTGTGAGGTGGAGTTCAGGGAAGAGTTAAGACAGGCACTGGGTGGCAGTGAAGAGTTACCAAATAGCTGGGTAACTGCAGCAGAGCTAGTAAGGGAGATGGCTAGAAAGATGCTTGGTATGACATCTGGACAGAGGGAGGACGGCAAGGAGACATGTTGGTGGAATGAGGAAGTACAGGAGAGTATACAAAGAAAGAGGTTGGCAAAGAAAAAGTGGGATTGTCAGTAGACACTTTTTCTCCAGGCAGGAGTATAAGGAGGTGAGGTGCATGGCAAAGAGAGAGGTGGCAAGGCTAAGGCATATGAAGAGTTGTATGAAAGGTTGGACACTAAGGAGGGAGAAAAAGACCTGTACCGATTGGCTAGACAGAGGGACCGAGCTAGGAATGATGTGCAGCAGGTAAAGGTGATAAAGGATAATGAGGGAAACATACTCACAAGCAAGGAGAGTGTGTTGAGCAGATGGAAAGAGCACCTTGAGGGGTTGATGAATGAAGAGAATGAGAGGGAGAGAAGGTTGGATGATGTGGGGATAGTGAATCATGAAGTGCAGTGGATTAGCAAGGAGGAAGTAAGGATAGCTATGAAGAGGATGAAGAATGGAAAGGCTGTTGGTCCAGATGACATACCTGTTGAAGCGTGGAGGTGTTTTAGGTGAAATGGCAGTGGGGTTTTTAACCAGATAGTTTAATGAAACCTTGAAAAGTGAGAGGATGCCTGAGGAATGGAGAAAAAGTGTTTTGGTACCGATTTTTAAGAATAAGGGTGATGTGCAGAGCTGTAGTAACTACAGAGGGATTAAATTGATCAGTCACAGCATAAAGTTATAGGAAAGAGTAGTGGAAGCTAGGTTAAGAAGGGACATGATGATTAGTGATCAGCAGTATGGTTTCATGCTGGGAAAGAGCACTACAGATGCGATGTTTGCTCTGAGATGATTGATGGAGAAGTACAGAGAAGGTCAGAAGGAGTTGCATTGTGTTTTTGTAGACTTCGAGAAAGCATATGACAGGGTGCCTAGAGAGGAGTTGTGGTATTGTATGAGGAAGTCGGGAGTGTCAGAAAAGCATTTAAGGCAGGAGTTAGAGCTGGGTATGGCAGAGTTAAGGATGTTAAGATTTGCACTGGGTGTGATGAGGGTGGACAGGATTAGTAATAAGTATATTAGATGGTCAGCCCAGGTTGGAAGGTTTGGAGACAAAGCCAGAGAGGCAAGATTACGTTGGTTTGGACATGTGCTGAGGAGGGATGCTGAGTATATTGGGAAAAATATGCTAAGGATAAAGCTACCAGGTAACAGGAAAAGAGGAAGGCCTAAGATAAGGTTTATGGATGTGGTGAGAGAGGACATGCAGGTGGATGGTGTGACAGAGCAAGATGCAGAGGACAGGAAGAAATGGAAACAGATGATCCGCTGTGGCAACCCCTAATGGGAACAGCTGAAAGAAGATGATGATGTCCAGCTTTTCTTCTCTTTTTACATTGTAATGCCTAAATTTCTTAAAACTAAAAAAGAAAATGGAAAGAAAGTACTTGTTTACTTTAGTATCTTTATCACATACAGCAGTCACTGAAAATGCTTTACTATATAACATAATTTATGTCATGAAATTTTTTATACAAATGTTTGTCTTTTCGGCTTTTCCCGGTTAGGGGTCCCCACAGCGGAACTCCGGTCCGCTAATGATTGGCAGTCGATTTTTATGGTGCCGAATTGCCAGCCCGCCGTAGAAATCATGTGATCTTTACATGCATTTCACAATTCACTAATGTCTTGATTGTTGGTGATGGCATAATGTTGTGCTCAACAGCACCATCAGTGAGCATGCTCAGATTGTCTAACATATGTCCTATAAGGGGTCCATTGCATTACCCACTTTGGAAGTTATACTTTGCACAGCAACATGGTATGACAAACAGTTTTTACTGGCCACCCACATATGGTAATGAAACACTTCTTCCATCAATGGAAGCACTATGTGGCGAGACCATCCATTTTAATAGTGTGCAAATGAAACTAGCTACACTGCCATAACAAAGATGAATATAATTTTTATGTCTCACCTCTTTGCATGTCAGCAGAGCATGTGGTAAATTAATTGTGTCACTGTCAGGTTCATATAATATTTGGAAGTAATTCTAAAAGTGAAAGGCAAATACTAGATTAAGAAATCATGAAGGTTTGTAGAATGTCAGGAAATCACCTCTGTCTTGTGCACTTTCCGTTATTTTATCATATTGAAGTTATGAAGTCTGAGATTTGGACTACCCTGTGTATGCAAAACATGGGCTGTTGTCCAGCATTTCTGACAGGGTCAGCTCTAAGTACTGTTTGCTTACAGAATTCGTGGACGTAAAAAAACTTGCATGTACAGGACAGTTAACACAAAATAGATGCATACTACAATCATTTTATAATGCTAAATAACACTTAACTGAAAATTTGAAAGGAACCCTTATTCTGTTTTGAGCATCTGGACTTCACATGGAAAAAAGTTAAACTACATTAGAATAATTCCTTTGCATATCAAGTGCCCATAATGGAAAAGAGTATTTCAGCAGTAAACATCTTTACACGAAAAAAGGAAAATTCTTTTTGGCAAGATTCCTGCTTCTAGTTGTATAACATTTTGTAAGCAGTTCCTACACAGATATACATGTATACCCATGAATGCTGTGGTATGGATGCTTAGAGAATTACTTGTTGTTTTGATACAGTTATTGCTCTGTAAGAATTTGTAGTAACATTTTAAAAGGGAAGTCTAAACTAAGTTCAACTGTACTATAATTTGAAAGAATAACCACAAATGCTCCCATACTCCAAAGGACTCGACTCCAGTAAGCTTAATATAAAAAAAATAGTCTAACTGAATCTAATACAACTTTATTAACAAAAATAAACAACATCTCATCAAATGCACTTAAATAATCAGGTACCACTTGACATTAATTACAATTTCCCTGCACTTGCTGATAATTAATTAATGGGGTAACACTCAACCAATACCTAAGACATAAAATAAACTTACACAACAATATAAAATTACAAACTACAATCAAAATAAAAATAATAATAATAATAAAAACCTGCTAATGTCTCCTAAACTACATTATAAACTTACTATTAAATTTATTAATGTACAAAGCATATGTTGAGATGTCTAAAATTAAATAAATATAGCGTATAGGAAAACAGATTATCTTTTACACGATTTGTTATCACAGAAACATGCACAATGGGCAACCAGTGATTGCTAGTATGTTTGGTATCCCGAAACTGCATAAATCTATGTATGATCTTCCCAAAAGTACATAGCGATGACTTCATAGCAAGGGTCAAGTTATATGGGAATTCAACAGAAAATAGTGATAATGTTGCACTATTGTGGGACAGGATTAAAGATACCTGTATCCATCGTGAATAATTGCAAGAAAGTGGTTGTAAGTAAAAAAGTTGAATTTACTTCCTCATGGTGGAGACAAAACCACTTAAAACTATTGAGAAACAAAATGAGGAACTGTAGTGTTTAAAGGCTATATAATATACCATCTGCAAGGAAGGCATATAGCTTAGCAAAAAATCAAAACTATCATTAAGAACAGCTAAGCGTAGATATGAAAGTAAACTTGCAGAATCAGGAGATAGTAAGATTTTTTTTCATATGTAAATAGGAGCAAAAAATCTCTTAACTATCAGGACAGTGATTCACAATGGGAAGGTGATACATGAAGGGGGCTGAGTTAGCAAACACTTTTAATTCATATTTTGCTAGTGTTTGTAGACATGCTTGATATAATAAGGTGGATCATTTGTGGAAATTACTGATTCTTATCATTTGCACAGAATTTATTGTTGATTCCGTAGTTAGATTATTAGACATAGTAAAAAAATTATTATAGCCAGAGCCAGACAGTATCACTGTGTGTTTTTGGAATGCAGTGTCAAATGGAATAGCTATTAGTCTCAGCTCCCTGTTTAACCTGCTACTGTCCCTCACTGTGGTTCATAAGAACTGAGAACTGACCGATATTGTGGATCTACACAACAGGGATGCTTCAGATGAGATTAGCAACTGCAGTCCCATTAGTCTTACTTTGTTGATAAGCAGATGATATTAGAGATGCTTATTTGCTATTAGTCATAGTAATAACACACCAGGATTGTTACATATTTTCCAGCATGTTTTTACTAAGAATAGGTCCACTTTTTCACACCTGAGTGATGTCACAGGTCCATGGATTTTGGTAATAGAATTGCAGTTATCTATTTTGACTTGTTAAAGGCTTTTGACAGTATTCCCCATTTTGTTGCTATAAATTCCATGCAACAGCTATCAGTTTACTCTTATGTGATCAAATGGCTGGAAATCTGGCTCTGAGATAGATATTGGAGAGTTAAGATCAGTAATTGTCACTCAAGTGTGGGAGGTATTTCCTACTAGAGTCCCACATGCCAGTTTTATATCTGCTTATATTTAATTTGGTCTTTTTAATCTTTCCATCATCTGGTTACTACTGGCTTGCCATATATATGGATGATATTAAAATAGGGGCCTTCTTAACCAACTCTGGTAATATAGATACCTTTAATGTATATATGGAAAATGTATGTAACTGCTGAATGCTTTTTTGGTTACAGATTAACACTGACAAATGTGGAGTTTTGTATTTTGGGAAAATTTCCCCTAGGTCTTGTATGTACATGGGAAGTGTTCATAGGTTGGTACTAGGCTATTGGTCCTAGGGCCTATACAATCCTAGCCATAACAATTCTCTGGCTATTTCTTCCCACAGTATTTACTTCAGTAAACCTCAGTGTTGTGAATGAATATCAAGATATAGAAATTGCTTTTAGTAAATATCTAAAATTCAAAACTCATGCCCAGATAACCAAGACAAAGGCTAAAAGAGTAAAGGGACTTATTTTCAAGAACTTTAACTCTAGTACATACTTCTCAACTGTCTAGATTTGTGCAGAATTTCAGATTTTTGCCTCATATTTGTGGTCTTTTTCTTCCATAATTTGTGATTTTTTGGCAAATCACTGAGGAGGATTGAAGTTACTAAATGATGATATAAATTTGAGTTTCAGATTTCATATCCTTCAGAAAATCCATGCAAATACAAATAAGAGCAATATTTAAAATATGTCCCTATTTTGGGCCTTTTTCTCCTAATTATTTTAGACTTTGTCCAGATCTCTTGTACTAACAGGTTGAAAGGTATGCTCCAGTAATGTTACCATTCGTTGAGTATAACTCATCTATCTATATTTATAGCAATGTGACAGTCTGACTTTGGAGAGTATACAAAGAAAGTACACTAATGAAATTCCTGGTCTTTGCAATTTCTCATGTAACATCAGACTTGAGCACGTTGGTTTACACTCAGTTTTCTACAGGCACTTTTGAGGAAAACTGTGTCTGGCTTTTCAGGCATTACAAGATGAGGAATTTTGAGTACAAATGAATGTGGATCTCCTGCATTCTATGTTATTATCTAGGGGTGAGAAGTTTGCATTCACAATCAATAAATGCAGAACAACACTGCAGTCTACGTTTCTTTCTCACTCTATGGTTTGCCTTTGGCGTAGGTTACCATTATACATATGTAAAAAATGAGTCATTATTTACCTTTAAAAGTTCATTATATTCATGTATGGGTCAAGTTGTCTTTTCACTGAATGCAGACTCTGCTTTTTAACAGACGTTTAGGCCTTTATTAAGTTATCGCAAACTATGAACTACTGTAGAAGAAAGACCTGGCAATCTGCTTGCCTAGTAAACTGTTTGGATGGATTTGGCTTTTCATGAGGTTGTTATGAAAGTCAGGTGTGATTTGATAGCACTGGATGGAAAAAAGGAAGATGGTCATATGACATCACAAACGAAAGCCATTATGGGTGCTAAATGCATAGAACTTCATACATTACAAGTAGTAGATCCTGATAGTAGTTAAATCACTAGCCAGACTAATGTAATGGAAACTGTTTGCAGATTAAATTTAGTAGATATGTGGTAGAAAGGAACATTGAAAACAATACTATCTTGGCTCACACTGGCATTTTTTCCAGTCATTCTAGGTTTTAGGGACAAATACCGGTGCTTTAAATGCTTATGTAATAGTTGCTTTTGTGAACCGGGTTGGGATTAATAGACAAGCGCTGCATCCTTGCACAGTGGGAATCTTCTAAATTTCAGTGTAAGAAGCTCTGTAGACTTAATCAGAGATATTTTAGGCTGGAGGTAGTGCCTGCATATTGAGCAAAGAACTGTTTAATAATACAGAGGTATAGCAGTAATGGGTTGAACTGTACTGTGTTACCATACAGCAGAAACAGCACTCGGCAACCACCCATGCCTGATATAACAAACATTAACAGCTAAGGAAAGCTAATGTGGTTGAGACAGTGTGCACTTATAGTAACAATGCAGCAACATATAATAGCAGTTAGTGGTACAATCACAGTGCAGCAATGTATAGCTACAGCTAGCAGCTGCCTGCCACAAGAAAGCCAGCAAGGTGGAGCACTCAGCCATCAAAATGATCAGTATGGATACAAGTAGCACAATGGCAACTTTCGTCTACATAAAAATGGGGAGGAAATGGGGTAGATTGGCAAGTAAGAACAGGGAAAACATCAAGCAGAGGTAAACACAAAAGGATAACTATAAGGCATGAATGGTGGGAGGGGAAGAAAGGAAAGATATTTAACTTTTTGAGGATAGAATTTATTTTCTAATTTCCACAATGACAAGTTAAGTTGGGAAGGTACAGAGGGATTGCGGGGGATGGGGTAGAGGGAGAAGGCTAGGTAACAGGGGTAGATAAACCAATATGGAATACAGACGCAGATAGGCAGACATGGGTGGTATATACACAGAAGATGAGAAGGACAGTGGATGGGTACCAATATACACAGTGTGGACATTTGTTGATGAGGGTTGGACAATGAACGTAGAATGGGGAGTGACACATAAAGGACAAGGATAGGGTGGCTACAGGCATGGTTGGATACCAGGCTGGACTAGAGGGCAATGACCCCAGGCATCTGTTACCTGGGTGGCCAATAGCCTGGATTGCTGCTCTGGAGGCTGAATGGGCAGAGTCTGTCAGTCATATGACTCCACTAGTGCACTAAAAAGCACTGCACATTGCCAAGGTGGACATTCAATTGCTAGTGCTCTTCCACAAGTGACCAGCTTCCACAGCTAATGCCAGGAGACCACTGCAGACTCCTCTGATCCACCTTCAGGAAAAGATCCTTCATCCCCCCTTGAAAGACAGACATGGAGAGTGCTAGTGACCCTCTCCATGTCAGTTTCAGAAGGGGGACCATTGTTCTTTTGTAAAAAAGGCAGGCTTGGCAGCCATTGGTGACCTAGCACCAGAACCAGTAGCTACTAGAGACAGAGACCAATAAGTGTAACCTCTATTTATTTTCTTTTTCTACAACTGAATATGCAGAAGGATAACACAGTAAAAAAAAATATTGTACAAACATATATACACATACACACGCACATACACACACACACACACACACACACACACACACACACACACACACATACACACACACTAGCAATATAATTTCAGTTGTACAGTAGAATTGCATTGAAATCATACATACTCTGATGCTGAATGATGTGTTCCTACCTTCTGTGGTAATTGGCTATGTTCAAGTAATGCTTCTCTACAGCTGCAGAACAAAACATGTGCTGTTAAGCATACTTGTGCAACACTGTACATAGTATATATGCTTACTGTACATCTCTGTCTCAGTCTCCTGAACTTCTGCCTCCTGTTGTTGGAGCAGGGTGGGGTGCTACATTCAAAGGTCATCATAACAATGACAGCAATGCTGTATAGCATGGCTAATGCCAGTAGCATCACTCAGCATCTGGTCCATTTTGCACCATGCATCCACCTTCTTTAGAAGGCCATAGTGCTGGCTCAGTAGGAGCTCCTAGAAGTCTCTCTGCACAAAGAACAGGAAAATCCTACTACTCTTAGCACACCACATGAGAACCTTGCTGTTTCCTCTTGCTGAGGCATCCATGGCCACTCAACAGGTCCCCTCATGGAGCAGTATGATAAATCCATGAGCTTGATTACGTGTCATTTAACATAGTGTGAAGTGTTGCATTGCTTTTCTGTTTGCATACACATTCAGTCTGTGCAAGCACACAGGTCACATGCTTTGTACTCAACACATTGAGCACAGATAGTGATTCAGAGACAGTGACACTATCTGGCTTCAGTAGCATAATTGCCACCTGTTAGCAAAATATGAAGCATCAGTTCCATTTTGCTTAGCCTTTCTTACAGTCATAAAACTACAGTATAGAAGAATTTGAGTGAAACCTCTCTCATATGTAGCTTCACAGAGTTAAAGAAGGAGTCATGCCTAGTAAGGTACCTCAGCAAAAGCCACAAACACTGTGGTGGATGTCAGGGAGAATGAGGCAGATGTTATGGTGCTTGCATAACTGGAACACCATGCTACTGGAATGGTACAGTACCATCTGCCTTTGGAAGGTTCCAAGTTGTAAATATAGGAAAATGTAAGAATTAAATGAAAGAAGGGTTGTGGGGTTGCAAGGGCATATGAAGAGGCATACAAGACCTAAGGTGGATGTTGCACATATCACTAACTTTCAACTGTTAACCAGGTGATTTAGGGAGGGGTCATACTCATGCACATGCTACAGCATAGCATACACACCGATCCAATGACATGTTTTGCTCTCATGTGTACTGGTACTGGTATTGCCACCTGAGGGAGGCAATACCTTAAAAAAGTTCTTCAGCAAGGAGAATGAAGTACTGCTCCAGAGCTTCTACACAAAAGGCATGCATTTCATTGGGAAAAGTATTGCAAGCAAACATTATAGAGACCAGATTTGGAACTGGTGCAGAATGTGAATGTAAATGTTGTGGATGGTCATAACAGGTTTCTACAACTTTTATAATGAAGAGTTACTGATATGATGTTTCTTGCAAGGGAAAATATATGACATTGCAACAAACAGTTGTACCAGAGACAATGGGCCACTAGTATAAAAGTGGCTGACTGATATCAAGGAGTTAATGGTGTGGTTCTTCAGTCAGGGAGGTATGACACCTCACATGTGGGGGGATGGATGTGAGAGTTGGTCTGGCATCAAGCATCTATGTTTCATTAGGGAAAGCACCAGATTAGTAATGCCACTAAATTAATTGTAACACAGATTATGGCATGATCAAAGTTAAGGACTGACCAAGGTCCACCTGTATATCTTCATTTCAAGCAACTGTGGTCTGCATATGCAACGATCTGCATGACAAGGTATGTCTGTCAACTTATTCCATGGCCATATTTTTATATGTAGCAGTCTGTATGCCAAACGTGGTTATGGAAGCACGTTTGTGGGTTGACAGTGATGTTATGTATGCTCATGCTTTCACAGGTTCCACTGGTGAATGGTTCAGTGCAACAGGATACCTCAGGGCTGAAATCAACAGGGCATGTGTTTCTGATGATGATGACAACATATAAGTTGCATAGTCTGATGACACAGTGGCCCTGTCTGCAACTCTACAGAGGATCACCAACATCCATGACTGCAGAGGCCACTGTACGAGTACAGGTTGGGCTCGTGGCCTCACCAGTGCATGACAGGCATTGTGTACCTGACAGTGCCATATGGGTTATGTCTGGACTGCCTGTCAGGTGTGCATACCAACCATAAGAGAGAGATGCCAGTCAAGTATGATACAATAACAACTCCAGGAATGATTATAATATGGCTACAACACTTAGTATTAACCAGTGGATGTACAGGTTGGTGGTTTAGGCACAGACAATTGCCACTTGCAGCATTGTGGAGATGGTGATTGTTCTTTAGGTTTGTGGGAGGGTGTGCAGCAACTACACAGTGACTGAAAGTATAGGGACAGGGAGCACACAGTGCTACTAAGGTTGCTAGTAGCAAATGTTGACTCCATATCTGCATCCATAAGATACACTGCAAATGCTATCCAGTCTGCCTCTGCAGGCCATGCAGTTCATGGCTGTTCCGGCGGTGGTCTGGATGTATGGCAGTTGTACACAAGCCTTCCCATGTCAGACTACACATTCTGTTAGTGAGATGGTGACAGTGCTGTCTGAGGGCATATGGTATGCCTCACATAGATGTTGGAGTCTTCCAGGATGTGGATTTGCTGCGGCTGAACAGATGGGATGCCTCATCATAGTGCACATGCACAGTTCTGAAGTTGTATGCCTTCCCTGTCTTCTGTGGGAACATGGCCAGCCACACCCAGCCATGGGTGTCTTTTAGGTCATGAACACTTAGGATGCCTTATCAGTCTACACTTGCATAGTCCAGTAGTTCTACTTCTTTCACTGACAAGATAAAGCCCTGACACTGCAAGCCACCACAGTGGACACCTTTGACAGTCATGTTGTGGCAACATGATGCCAGCTCTGGAGGATGTAGTCCCTGACTCCCCACAACCTCCCATAGTAGATGGCTACCTCTCTTCCTGTAGCAGTATCTCATACTGTAGTGTTGCAGCCACCTACCTACCATGCAATAGATGATGCTTGTTCCCTGCTCAGTGGTATGGTCTGATGCACAGCTTTGACAGTCTGAGCACCACCGTGCATAGGCAGCATGCATCATTTTATTATTTATTGTTTGTGTCATGGTTCATAGTAGTGAAGCAAATGCCACTTCTTTGCCAATGGCGTAATGTATTGCTCCTGCCTCTGCCTCAGCTGTGGCAGTGTTGCTGCATGTTCCTCCTATGATTTTCCACCTTACCCTCCTGCTGATACTATGGCTTGTATAACAGACCCTGCCAGGATGTTCACCTATAACTTAATTTGCTTGCACAATACCACATCATGGAGCATGGCACACACATAATATATATCCTACTGCATGTGGTTGGCTGTATTGAAATGTCCCTCTTCAGTGGTCCAGACATCAGAAATATCCCTTAAGTAGTTGGATTACCTGTTTTACTATGGTTTGCATTTATGCATAGGTTGTGTTATAATCCATTTCCTGCATAGTTTGGGAGTTGCATATCAGATTCATCAAGCAAGGCTCTATGGCTTATCTGGCATTCCCTGCAGTACACAGCAAACAACTTGTTTTTATGTGCCCTGCTCCCTTCATATGATACCTGTGTTCATAGGCCTATATGTCTGGCATGTGCGTGCACTTACTATTAAGGTGACCCTTGTTGTAAGTCCCCTTTTAGTTTGGACATGTGCTAAATGTACGAGTCATGAAAACTGTTCAAATAAGGCACAGACAAGTTGTAAATAATTAATTGCAGCGGGTGTGACTTGTTAATTGTATGTGTATATAAATCTGATTTTTTTTTTTTGTTGTTTTACTCTTTGAAGGCTACATAGCCGAGGCGCTAAGTAATAAAAGGTTGGACTGTTCGTTGTCTTGGTGGTATAGGTTTTTTGATTTTGCTTCTTATAGTAGTATATAAGTTGTAAATAATGACTTGAGTATTGTAGATTACCTGAAATTTCAGGGAGTGGAATTCCTTTATGTTAATGCATTCAGGACATCTGAACCTGGTAGGAACTTGATAACAACAAGGGTGCAATCTACACTTCTTAGATCTTCAGAAAGATGGATCATTTCATAAAAGGAACATTTGGTGTTGGTTCTCTCCTCTGCTGTCCCAGGGAACCAGATATGCTCCTTCACATGTTGTAGCATAATGCTGAAAAAATGGTTTAATATTTATGGTGCTGACACCTGTGGTATTGCTAATTTGTTCTCTATAGGTCACTGGAAAAATCACTGTAGCTAAGATGGCTAATGTTACATATACCTTTGCATCCGCAAGCCTATGCATGCCATGCACTTCCTTGATTCCTTGTGATTCCAACTAGATCCCCTCACAGTATCCTTTTGCATTCAAAAACAGTCCACAAGTCTTTTGGTCTGTGAGCTGGTGGTATGTTAGGTGATATTTGTATTTTCTCCATTGTTGCATAGGGTTGCATCACACAACTTTGCTGGCACATGCCTAGTATGACGTCCATCATGTACACCACAGATCTCAGCATTTAAAATGGGTATGCACCAGAGTGCACTTACATCATTTTATACATTTCTAAATCATTCATCTGAATTCCATAATTTGCATAATACACATAGCTTATTTACATGGGGTTCATCATTTCCTTGTCATTATGCACTTTAGCATGTGCTGCATATCATAATATTTTGAACCGCTGTGCGGCTATACTGTGTCTTAGTATCTCCAACATCTTGTTTATAACTGCTACCTATGTTGATTTGCTCTGCATATTGTGCTAAACATTTATGAATCCCATCTGCCTCTTCCCCAAAGCAGGAATATCAGATCTATACTGCAGGAAAGTGTTTAATTTAAAACAAGTCTAAGTGTAAAAGAACAGCAAAGCTGGCTTCATCAGATCCATAACTCTAACAGAGCTTCATCTTTAATTTTGCTCAAAGACCAGTTCAACTCTGGCTTATTTAAGTCACGCTTTAACTGTACCTCTTCCATTACAGCTGTATATTGTTAGTGAAGTGTGGTGTGCTGAGAAGATTCTGTTGTTATTTGAAGTGAAGAAAGGATGGTGATTAATAATAATCAGTTACTGAAACTCAGAACATGCAGCTAGTTAATGATACACAGAACCTTGTAGTGCTATGCAGTAACTACCTAAAAGGTGAAGAAAAAGTATATGAGGATATGGGAAAGCAGACCAGTATTCATAGTCTTAAGGACATGAAGTTGTGCAGGCAGTTACATCTTATTATAAAGGAAAAGAACACACTATACGTTGTAACATTGCAGAAGCACAAAGGTTAGCAGCAGCATCTGTTAAGCTGGACAGTTTTCTGGGTGCATAACACAGCTACAGACATCAGCAAAAGTACCATCAGCTAGCAGATCAACAGCTACAGGACTGCCTTTGTATGGACAAAGACATCATATGGTCATTGATTGATCTGCGTCTCCCACAGACTGGAACTGAAGGAGTACCTGAAATTCCTATATTCATGGATACCAAGATATTTGTAGCTGTTGTTATACTAGTTACAGGGACCTTCCAGAGACTCCTTGAAAACACATTGGTTATATTTCAGGTGTCAGCCTGTAGAATATTCAAATATGGTCCTTTATACATTGCTATCATATGTGGTGGAGCATATCTGATTTTCATCATGGCCGGGGAGAGAGTCATCACTTTGCATAGTTTCCACAATATCACCCACCTCCACCAAAGTGTTGTGACCCATAAATTGCACCCACATGACAGTAATGGCCCTACCTGATGTCCACTGGCAGTATTTCATCATTAGTAAGGGCTACCATTTCATCAACTGCTAAGCAGTGTGCAACACACAAGAGCTTATAAGCCATGTGTCTGCACAGCAACCTGTCAGTGCCCATGATTCCCTTGTATGACATAGAAATCTGTATTGCCACATCCTCATAGTAGCATCCCACAGGGCCACTTAGTAGGTAAGTACCTGTACACTTGTGTACCCTAAAAATCCACAATTGTATACATGCTACATATATGTGACTCACTCCATTTGCATTTCTCCTCCAATGTCCAACTATTTTTTCAGTTGATGTAGGATATCTTCTGGAGACTTGGTTGATAACGTTCCTACACAGCCCACAAAACATAGCTGAACAGCAGTATAATGTCGCACACGCACCAGCTAGAAACAGTAGAGTGTGTGTTCAGCCTACTGAAATTCAGCTTCTGCTGCGTAAGATACATTTGGGTGGCACTGGTATACCCTTACCTCAGTGTGCCAGCCCTTGGTAGCATTCTGCATGCTATGTAACAAAATTCCTCAAAAGCAGGCAGACAAGCCAGTATTTCTAAGACCTTCCAGCACCACTGCAGCAGCAGTATTTGTTGCAATCACCACCACATTCACCAGTAGTGAAGGCAGTGGACAACCAGCAGTGGCTGTACAATGCACCCCAAGACATCATCATCATTGCATGCAACATCTGACAATGCTGGTACACTGGCAACATCTAGTCTGTCTCTGTTGGCACTGACATGATCACAGTGGCAGTGTGGTGTAGAACAGCATGATACTTTCAGTGTTATCTAAAGGCTTTGTTGGTCAGGGTATGGTCAAATCACAGTTTGCATCAGACACCATCATATACACTGGACAGAGTGGAAGGTGGTGAGGGTTACAGCCATCATCCTTTGCACAGGTGCCTAGGAACAGACACAAATGTGGATATCTACACTACCAGGTGTTGGTGGCATAGGTCACTGGAGGCAAAGGTGAGAGTCACTGGAAGAATGCTGCTAGCTGCTGTGGGAGGCAGCAGAAATCACAGGTACAGTGAGGTTAGTTGCATCCTATTTTCTCTTCTGGATTATATCTGCTAGAATACCACTGAGTCCTTATCAGTAATGTCATGCTTCCCATTTTGTGACCAGCTCATTGTGGTCCACCAGATCTACAGATGTGTCAGCCATGGCCTGTTGCAGCCCAGGCAGAGGCTGTGGCTGTGCCTGAGGCTAGTAAGTATGGTAGGAGTGCCTCATCTGGCAAGGGTTCTAGCCCATTCCAGGCAGCTAGCTCATCCCAGTCACTGGTCTTGCTTTAGCTAGAGCTGTAGCTTGAAGCAAAGGCATCAGTTGACCTTGCAATGACACCCCATATAGCAACCCCACCTGCAACCAGTTTCGGATTCACTGGACCAGCTGGACAATGGCATTGGGCCACCACTTTAACTGTACCTCTTCCAGGGAAAGAAAAAGAGATCTGATATAGTATGATATTTATGCAGAGAGAAAAGCCAACCAATCAGTAAAAAATGTAGCACCTAAGATATTTGAAGAGAACTACAGGCAAAACACTCATATATGGTAAATTTCACAATACAACATTTACCCCATACCACTGCCTTCCAGACACCTAAAGGGTCCCAGTAATGATGTCCTGGATCAGTTAGCAGCTGGCACAAGACTGCCTGTACCTCTTTTTATCTCCAGCCATTTTCAATACCCTCTGTTTGTCTGCTTTTGTGTCTCCCATGTCTGTCCCTCCACGCTTGCATGCTAATATCCACCCCTGTTTATCTGTGATCTTTTGCATGTGTCTGCCTTTGCTGCCTACCCACCCCTTCCATTCCTCTTCCTTTGCTTCTTTTACTCCTCTAGTTTTCCCTTTGCTCTTTGTATATGTAAAATAGGGTCCTCTTGCTACAAAAAAAGGAAAAACTCTACCATCCCCAGACCCTGCTTTAGCTTACAGTGTTCCTGCTGCTTGTTCATGTGCTTGCAATATCCCTTCTATTTCTTTCTTCTGTTCCCCTTCCTAGCCATTTTAATGAATGAGTAAGGTTTTTAGCTTGCTTGGATACCCGTTCATAGGTCTTTTACAGCTCCTATATGTTTTACTTTAGTACTGTACAGCAACAGACGGCCAATACAGATGACAGCTCGTGCTCCCTGCTGTGTCTGTCATTTATGTTCTGGCAAGTTTTGTGTCCTGTAGTATGGAACAGCTAGCTACCTTCCCTTCTTCATAGACTCAGCTGCGTTGACCTGCTTCATTACAATGTTTCCCCTCCACCTTATCTGGCTCACTAAAGCACAGCTATCTGTCTACTTATGCTGTATATACCCACTTAATTATTTGTTTCTGTCTAGCACTGGTATGTAATCTGCGTATACACCTCTACCTCTGTGCCTCATTGAAACACTGCTCTATGAATCCTAGATACTATTAATGGTGATATATTGTCACTTCATTTAAGTAATTATAATTTACACAAAGCAGTTTTTTTCAGTTGTTCTTGTTTTTAGCAAGAACGTAACTGCAGAGACCAAATCACATTTGCTGCAGACTTATGATGGAAGTTTTCCAAAATATTATGCCTTCTCATGCAATTATGGGAAGCTGCATGCTTTATTTGATATGGTCTCACAAATGATCTTGCCTGATGGTTTTGCTTTCCAACAGACATGCATTAATCCTTGTTATACTACCACTCTCTCTCTGCACTGTCATGGTATATGAATCAGAGCAGTCATCAGCCTTTTCTAGCACTGTAGAATGAAGCTGTATTTTCTGCTTCTGAACAAGCATCCTTAAACCACTGCTAGATAGTTAAATGGTTTATGTCTAAAAAAAATCTAAATAAAGGAAACATTAAAATGTGTTCTTCAAATGCTTTTGCTTCTATCAACAGTTTTCATGATAACTGCAAAGTATTCCAGTAGGTCATAAATATAATAATCCCTTGGGGTACTGTGGCAGTTGACTGCAGCTTCTGCTGTATAAAGCCTCTAGTAATGATTAGCAGACCACTGCCTCTAAGTGCTTGACTATTCATATATGAAAGAAGTTAAGCTGAAACTGCATATGTTAGATTGATTATTCAAACAAAAAAAGCATAGCTAGAGGCTATACAGACAGTGTGATATTCACCCCTTTGGAACTAATATGACAGGAAGTATATTTACTCATAATGATGAATTATTGGCCTCTGAAAAAACTTTTGTGAGAGTCCTTTTTGCTTCTCTAGAAGGGAAATATATTTTTGTGTACATTTTCTGTTTTTTTTTATGTGAGAGAAGTGAAATATATATTTGTGTACATTTTCTGGGGGGGGGGGGGTTTGTTTGTTTTGCTGTGAGCAGGTCATTTTTTATACAACAGCTTATCATGCCATTGGTAGTGTCAGAATTCATCTTCAGAGTCACTCAGCAGTGCAGATAGATGACATGGTTCTGCTCTTCAGAAATATTCTCAGGCTGTGGAGACTCACCTCTTCATTACTCATGTAACATAGATTAATGTTCAGGTTTCAGACTTTCGACAGTCAATGAGATCTGAGCATTTATGAGATGCTTTTATGAGCATAAATATTTCATACCATGCATATTGTAGCTATTTGTAATCATAAATATTTTAAGCAGTACTGAACTGGACTATTTAGCAGATTTCCAGTTATTGATACTATTTCCATATACTATTATAACCGGCCAATTGTGGCATTATACATGTTAGTTTTAATGTACTAAACAAAGAGGATTATGGTGCTACTTGCAGAGAAGTAGCAGACCACCCATCAGTGTGACGAATCATGTTTCAAGACCATTTTCCAGTTACTCATTATTATGTCTGGAAGTAAGTGTGTTCCTGCTTAGCTGAGCCTTGTTCATAGTTTTTAATTGGCATCCCTGATTCTGTATTTGAATATGCAGGATTACATACACTTCTGCCTGCAGCAAAAAAGCACAAATGTTTCTTGACTAGCTGTCTGGCCTCAAGAATTCATTGTAGTCATCAGCATATATAGTTGTGAAACCTGAATGGTTGAATGAAACTTTGGAGATCAACAGTTATTGTATGTCATTTTAAGCTTAATCTGATCAAAACTTCAACAGGATAAAACAAACCAGTAAAAGCTTCAGCTGGATGCAAACAATAGAAAGACTTTTTTTTTTGCGGGGGGGGGGCAAACCCCCATATATCTCTACACCCTCTTGATTATGTATGCTAACTCTGCAGTTGCACATCTGTGGGGAAAAAACCTAGAGCACTGAATTATTGCTGTTGTACAAACAGAAACCATGCCAGCAGTGATTCCTTTTGGAGAGATTTGATAGAAGAATTGCACTCAGCGAGATGAAACCTGGTAGAGAAGCTGGTGGCATTTTCAATTAGTGTGTTTCTTGACTTATGGGCTAAACTGTCTATGAATACGAGTTGTTTTGGTTTTGCACAAATCGTTTGAACAAAATTCCATGGAGGGGTGAATCTGATTAACGAGTAGTATTTTCATAGGGGAGTTTGGTGGTGCTTACTTGCAGGATGTCTTCTCGAATCACAGGTGTGTTGCATTTAAATAAGAATATACATGGCCCGGGAATGGAAGATGTAGCCCCCTGCATGTTAAAGTGTTTTAATTTAATGGCTGTTGGAACTTTGCCATTTGGTGGATACTGTATGATTGGATATGTTGCTTGAGTCACCTGTAGCAATTCCTACATATTCTAGTTTGGCTTTCACATATTATGACTGGAAATGTGGTTCATTGGACTTGTGCAGCTATAAAATGTTCATACAGGTTTTAGCCCCTTGTTATGTATTAATTACACACAGTATCTCTGTTTCACTATTAGTCTTGTCGGCGATTACCTAAAGAATCATCCATTAGACATGTGGGTGAATTGGCAATGGATTCACTTGTTATGTCATGCCATATGAAGGCTCAGATCCTCATGTGCCTCTTTGATCCTTCTCAAAACTGTCAGAGCTGCTGATTTCTTATACTGGTATACTTCCCTCAGCCGCACTTAAAATTTTGCTTCCAAAAAGATATGTGTCCTTCTAACCTGTAAAATATCTACCATCAGAATTCCTACTTTCCTGTTAAAAATTAGTGAATACTAATTCAGTAGTAACATTTGTAATTTGCTGACTGCTGTATCTTATATGATCCAGTCCTTATCTCTTGTGTTAGAAAAAAGTGGCAATCCACAAACACTCAAAAAAAAAACTGACAGGCCAAGCAAGAGGTATAGAGACAATACAGAGGACTGTTGAAGATAATAAAGAAATAAATGATGTAGTTACTGTTATGCAAAACAAAAAAATAATTTCCAAACAGGATATTTAGCAAGAGTTAAGACAAGAAAGAAAAAAACTTACGCAAGAAAAAATGTTAAAAGCTACAGATAATAATTTAAGACCCTTAAAAACACACACACACACACGCACGCACGTATACACACACACACACACACACACACACACACACACACACACACACACAGACAAAATCCTAAATAAAACAGATCAGAAAAAAATATCAGTATGAAGAAACAATGGGCCATCTAGAAAAGGAAGTGAGAGGAAGTAAGAAAAGATAAAGAACAAAAAACAAAGGGGTTATTGAAAGGTATTAAATAGAAATATGGGCATGGAAAGTAAAAGAGATCTGAAATGGTGTGATATTTATGCTGAGAAGAAAACCAACTAATCAGTACAAAAATGTAGCTCCTAAGATATTTGAAGAGAATTACAGACAAACCCACTCATATATGGTCAGTTTCACAATACAAAAAAATAACATCACAAACTGTTTAGCATTGGTAAGGTTGGTATTAAACAATAGAAATTAAAATGATGGACCATTTGCAAAGTAATGGATTTAGTGTGGAAACTGACAAAGGTGATATTGCAACATGATGGGCCAATGTGTCACCAGATGGAAGAGCAGCAGATGCTGCAGGATGCATCTGAAGAACATGTTACAAAACAATGTTGCAGAACATTGTGTAGGAGACATGCATGAATGTCCAGTTAAAATTGCACAGCAAGGGAAAGAGCAGGAAAAAGAGGGCAATGACGATGCTCTTGTCCAGAAGAAAATTATCTAGGGGAAGATCTGCTTGATTAAATAGAGATGAATAGACATACTAAAATAGTTGAAAGAAGTAGATTATAGAAAGTAAATAAGACCCAAACTGTTGGAAGACTGATAAAACAGATGAACACAATAATCAAGACTACAAGAGAAATGTGTATGACATAACAGAAGTAAAAAAGATATACTACTGTGTACTTAACTATTACAGATAAAATGTTACCACAAAAACACAGAGTAACAGAGGAAAGGAATGGAACAAGAAGAATGCAACTGTCGAAGCATCAAATAGGGAAAACTATAAAAGAACTAGGACAAAGGTTATCACTGTTAAACGAATACACAAATGGGGGCAGATCAAAAATGTTTAGAAAAATGGATACAGTAAAACCATACAGAGTATCAAATCAGACAAGGACTTATTATGCACTGTCAACAGTAATAAACTAAAATACCTGTAAAAGCAGTAAAACTTAGAAAGTATGCAGATAAATGTAACAGAAAAGTGCAAAATAGGCACTTCATTGATGAGCCAAAAAGATTTTATAGAGTACTGGGAAGCAAAGCAAAAGCAATAGAAACACCACCAAAAGAGAAAAAAAACAGGTACATTTTGTCAAAGTGTTTATGAATGGATACAGTTATTAAAAGAAACCGTAAGAAGCTCTACTTGAGATGATATGGAATAGGATGAAATAACAGCCAGAGAAACTGAAACAAAATTAAAGTGTATTGTCACACCTTCCTTAGCAAATGTAAATTTTCACAATTAATTTAATTCATAAGCACCGCCCCCTTGACAATTTTCTTGAAACTGAAAATGCCCGACATGACATCATAAAAGACTGTACGCACAATGCCTCACTTCCTACATTAGTGTATAAGCTACCATTTCCATGCTAGCTGCAGCAATAAGGGAGTCTTATATCATAGTAAGACAATTTGTCAGCTATTTTTCACAAGTGGCGCACCCATACTTACCTTAATGTAATTAAGCAGCTGTTTCTGTAAAGAAATATGGTGCTTTTAATTAACCAGAATGTATTGTTTGTACATATAAATTATTTTCAATACTTAACTTGACATACGGAAGAGTTGTCGCCTCACAGTAAGACGTTGTCCGATTCGATTCTCAGCTAGAGCGTCTTCTGTGTGGAGACATGTGTGAATGGGCGTACCTTCGTTGAAGGTTGTGCGTCAGGGCTGGCAACTCGGCACGTAAAAATCTACTGCCAATCATTAGCAGACCGGAGTTCCGCTGTGGCAACCCCTAACCGGGAAAAGCCAAAAGACACAGAAACAACTTGACATAATTTTGGGGTGTGGTCATAAGGAAGAACTGTGTCAACAATAACAGTAAAATATCAAAAAAGTCTCCATTTTTGTTTTGTTCTCAAACCACTTGCTGCTTTAACATCAGAATAGTATTCAAAAATGAAATAAATTGTAAAACACAGGTGAGTGAAAAGTGTAACAATACACTTTTAAGAAAAGATCCTAGCCAGAAAACCCCAGCTCCAAATGCAGTACTTAACTTCTGTCTAACGGCATTAACATCTTTACTCAAAGATTTATGCTCGAGTAAAAATTACGTATATTTATATATTGAACAGACACCAACCTGGTTAGCAACAGGAAAAATTATACTCCTCCTTAAGATTGAACCTGCGAACCATCCTAGGAACTAAAGACCAATAACTTGCCTTCTAACAATGTATAAATTGTTGTTGTTTGTCTTTCGGCTTTTTCCCGCTAAGGGGTCGCCACAGCTGAACTCTGGTCCGCTAATGATTGGCAGTAGATTTTTACAAAACGCCGAGGTGCCAGCTCGACGCCCAACCTTCAACGAAGGCATGCCCATTTACGCACACATGTCTTTCGAACGCTACCCAACCATGGGGAGGACATGCAGACTCCACACAGAAGGCACTCTCAAGCCACGCCGAGAATATTATGTATAAATTATATACTGGAATTGATGCAGGCAGGGTTTATAGTCATCTAGAAGAAATTTCAATCTTAGCAGTAGAACAAAAATGTAGTAACAGAAAGTCACATGGAACCAAAGGATTATCTGTTGTAAAAAAGGTATGGCTGTAAAGAAGGGGAAGCATCTAAGTATGGCATGGGCAGATTACAAAGAGGCATTTAGCAGCATCCCATATTCATGGATTATGGGATGCTTACATATGTGTAAGATACACCCTGCATTAATAATTTACATTACAGTGACTGTGAAATAGTGGCAAAGTACTTTGCACCTGAGCCATGACAAGACAAATTATTATCTGAGGGTTAAAAAATTCATTGGGGTATATTAAGGTGATTCTTTGTCACTGCTGCTGTTTCAGTTTGCCTTTAAACTGTTAACACTGTTTGCTTAATAGACTAGGCTATGGTTACAGCTTAACTTCTGGAAATTAACCTTGGTTAAAGACATCTCTTTTACCTTTTGTGATAGGGATCTGAAATCACAACTATAAATGCTTAAAACTTTCTCAGATAATACAAAAATGAAATTTGATCTTGATAAATATGCAGAAGCAGCATTTATAACAAGAAAGCTGCAGCACCAAGAAAACATCAACCTGAGACAGGAATGTGATATAAAGGGACTTGAACAGGAGGGAGAGTTACTATTTCAGCAAAAAACATGAAGAAATGAGGACAGAACTTGGTAAGGGATACTTCACAAGACTAAAGCTAATATTGAAAACTGCCTGGACATCTAAGAATAAAGTTTCAGTTATAAATCGTTTTGCTTTTCTTGTTTTGACTTACAGCTTTAGTATGATTGACTGGCCCTAAACAGCATTGAATCAGTTGGACAAGAAAAATGCTTCATGCTTATCAAATGATATATAAAAAATAGTGCATACCAAGATTATATGGGTCTATATTAAACCAGCAAACGCTTAAAAAAGCGAACGCTGATTTATCAACCCCATGTAAGTGAAAGCTTACAATCCCGAACACTTAGAACAGCAATTTTTTTCCCAGGGAAAACAATTGCTGTTCCAAAAAAGAAAAAAACTTCAAAACATTACATAAAGTGGGGTCTTTGCCCCCACACCCCCTGATGTGGGGGACTGTGCCCCCACACACCCCCTACTTAAATATACCAACTCCGAGATTGCACTACAGTAACAAAAATGGCAAAATAATGAAGGTGGCTAAGCAATTTTTTCCCCAGGGAAAGAATTTGCTTATATGCCGTCTCAGTATTTTGCCATTTTGTGCTTTCAAGTTCGATCAAGACGCATTCAAAAGTATGCGTCTTCGAGCATATAATAGGGAACCAGTTACATAGTCCTCCTTCTGGTGGAGGTATGGGCATCCCTGAAATTAACTACATATATAGGTCTGCAATTGTGGGACTGCATACATATTTGCTGAACTCATCAGATCCAAACACAGTGAATGTTCTAAAACATGAAGAGATGTATATGATGACATATTTGCATAGCGTTTTGGAAAGGAGTGGGAATGGAAATCAAACCAGAAGTAGACAATAATCAGGAAGCAATGGAAAATGACAGGAAACAAAAGCATATGAAAAATAGGACCAGAAGAAAAGCTAAAAAGAAAATTGGAAAGTCAGTGCACTGGCAGCAAATCACTTTGCTCTATGCCTTATAAAAGACCCAGATGGCAAAGAAAGAAAAGGTACAGTGCAGTTATATCAAGTAACCATAAGACAATGACAAGACTACATTTTCCCTGTGACAGTCTTGGTGGGCATACAGAATACAAAATACAGAGTAGTTTAGGAATATAGAGAAAAAAATAAGAGAAACATTCTTCCAATTGAAGGGCACAGGTAAACATTTTATTAATTAACAGTGTTGCTTTAACTGCTCAGATTTAGCACCTTTAGTCTATATATGCTGTGGTGCCCTTCTGCCTAACTAGAAAGAGATTGCCATCCCCACTAAAATAACTTTTAGCATCAGGAACTTGAATGCCACTGAACATTTTCTTAGTGTTTTCCAGAACACCTCAGAATCAGTGCCATAATGCCAGTGTTACCTGCAAAAAAATGGGATATATAACTTTTCTTCTGCTTGTCATGTTCATTCCTGTCACTAATTGTAAGTAGGCACACTAAGAATTGTTCACTTACTTCCATTCTAAACTTCATCTCCCATGGGTAGCAGTAGTCATTGTAGGATGATTGTAATGTGTTATGTCTTTCTGGAAAGGTTTAGCCATAGGCATTGACACCAGAAAAGGCACCCAGGGCAAGCAAGATGGCAAGGTGGAATGTTGAATCTTAATAGAATAAGAATGAGAATAGAATAAGAATGAGAATAATTTGAACCTATCAGATGAGCAAGTTAGGTTAAGAGAGTAGGAAGGCACACTTGAACTAGATTGCTTTGTGAATATCATATTGAATTTGGGACACCAGATCGAAATACTCTTATCTTTAGACACATGATGTTTTCTTGTGATAAGTTTTCTAACCCCCTTGAATAATGCATGGTACCTCTGGATAAAACTCAACATTTTCCCCGCTTAACAGGATCCCAATGAAGGCAGTCCCACACACAGTCCGTAGTAATTGCAAAGCACAAACTGTTCAGTCAGCGACCGTGTAAATAAAAAGACAGTTTATTAGACCCAGTTTACAAAATAAAATTAAGTTGATTATGCGCTTTCATTTCCACTCTGGAAATTTCTTCAGAATAGTGAAATCACATGTGCGGACGTATTTATACTTAATTTAAAAGTCCAGTTAATTCCAATTAGTTAATTCATTCATTGGTTTAGTTAAAGGTGGATAAAACACTTCTCTGCTTGGTATTAGAATATCCACAGTCAGGCTGTTAGATGAATGGTGCAAAGGAAGAGGTGCAGGACCTGATCTTGATGCTGTAGTAAAGGATTGTTCCTGAGTGTAACTGTAGGAACCAAACAGTAGTCTTGCGAAAGGAGGACCATGACTGTCTGGCCAAAATGGGTCCACCAGGGTCAACCTGACTTTTTTACCTTTAAGAGAATCTTGGAAAGAAGCAAATGTTGTCAGAGCTTCAAGAACTGGGCATTGCATCAAGAAACAAACAAACCCATTTCCTGGCCAATATTAAATTATAACAGAAGAGGAAACACCTTTGAATTCAACCGCCATGTATGATCCAAAAGAAATGTATGAAATAATTAGTATGCCAGTATGTTTTGATACTTTGATACCTGCTGTACCATGTGCTGAAGGCTGGGGACAGAGCCACACCCATGGTGACCCTGCAGAGGTAGTATGAATAAAGGATTCCCTGTATGTTCATGCACCACATGACTGTCATACGACTGTATTGTCTGTCACCATATCAAGATCCCCTTGCTTTCAGCAGTTCTTGAAGGCTGTTAGAGTACTGATGACCATCACTGTTGCCATATTGATAAGTGAGATCTGTAATGATGATCAAACTCCAGTGGCTAACAGGATTCCAGGCTTAATACCCATCTTGAATCTGGTGGACATATTGTTTTAAACAAGAAACATCTTTATTAAATCATCGCGTATGACATAGGAAATTATAAATTTGTATAAATGAAAATAAACCATATTGGCATAATTTTAGATGCAAACATTATACATCACAAGCCATGCTGACATAATTTTAGCTGAAAACATTATACATCACTTATACTCTATCCAGTCATTGTTAGTTAAACATTACATAGCTCATTCAAATCCTGCCTTCTATTAAACCTCATTCCTCCTCTGCATGTATTGTTCTCACAATTCCCATTTTTTCTGTATAATTTGTTCCTACCCTTTTCTAAAGATCACAATGCAGTTGTTTTATCTCTGTTACTATATTCATTACTTGTAGCTTTTTTCGCAGCCACCATAATTATATTTACCAAGGCCTTACTATGTCTAGGCAATTCTGATTCTGTATCATAGCTCAAAAAATAATTTCCTTAGTTATACCAATTTGCCCACCCAGTATCTCTGACACAGTAGTCTGCAGGGAATCTTTAAAGTCTGCCATTTCATTACACTCCCAGAAAATATGTTCCCAATTACTTCTTACTTCCCCATCACATATCTAACATTTGCTGTCTACCTGAGGAAAAATTCTTTGGAGTCTACTTGGGGTATAAAAATACCCATGTAAGCACTTCCATGCAAACATCCTAAATCTTCTAGTCTTTGTTGCATATTTGGGAAACCTACATGTATTCCCCCCATTGTTTCTTTGTGATTTGCTTATCCAATCTCTCTCCCAGTCCTTTCTTATCTCCTCTGCTGATTCTTATGTTTATCATACAATATTTTATATGCTATACTGATTATTCCTTTTTTAACAGCAGCTTCTGTTCTAGATTGTACTAAAAATTCTACCAGTGCTGGTCTTTCGCTTAGGATCCCCCTATTTCTTTCTGTTTGCCTATACTCTGATATCAATCCTTGATAGAGAAGGCAATCTCTAGCCTGCAGTCCAAATAAATTCACATCCTCTTCCCATTCTGTTACCTTTCCCTCTCTAATTATTTGCTCCCTCTACCTTGGTTCTTTTGCCAGTTTTCTCTTATAAATTCCAGCCCTCTTGTGCCTATTGTCTGTATCCCTAATTGCAGTCATCCCTATCGGCAGAATCTTCTTTCTCCATTCCTTTGTTTCCCTAATTCTTAGACCGATGGACATATTGTTAAGATCTTGGTCAGAGTGATGGTGTGGGGCCTGTCCACATTCAGCTGTGCTGCCATAATCTACACCAGAGTTCCCAAACCATGCAGGTTATCTAGTTTTGTTTCACATACTTCTCAGTTAATGCTGAAACCTATTTACTTGCAATCTAGAATTCTGAAATGTCATCTCACCTAGAGACGGTGTATCCCAGGGGTTCTACTTTCAAATCTGGAAATACTGAAAGATCGACTTTCAGTATCTGGAGACGGGAATACTGAACATGGACTACAACAAAAAATTAAAAAAAGAATGACACTCTACTGAAAGTTCATAATAAATTTTCAGCTAGCGATGTTCAGTTTTTTAATATACACTCCACCACAAAATCACAAGCAACCCCTCCCTGCCTAAACCGTAACAAACCAACAAAACACACACACCAACAAAACCCACATAACAAATGTATGAGTGGGGGGGCAAGCCCCCTGCAACCCCCATGTGGGGGCTGGGCCCACCACACCCCCGCTACTTATATATACCAACTCTGAGGTCGCACTACCATGAAAAACACAAAAAAACTACCATAGCGCTCCCTACACTTACTTTGCACACTGTCAGACATACACTTGAAAAACACACATACTACATATTTACAAACCGCACCATCTTCAAAACTAACACACACACATACTCTCACCTATCTATCCCAACCTACTCCCAAAACTTCCTAAACAATTAAAAGATAGTACATCCCTACCCAAAACCCTTAAACAGTTAAAAATCTGCTTGAATCTCTGTACACAACCACACATCATCCATCATGTCTAAATCGCAGACCACACTGCACCTTAAGACAAAGCACACCACACCACAACACCTGCAGATTCAGTAAACTAACATTTGTTAAAGTGCAGTTTCGAATAACTGCACTTTCATTATTTTCGTCTGGAGATACCGAAAGTCGATCTTTCAGTATTTCGAGATTTCAAAGGGGACCCATCCCAGGGATGTTGAAAAATCCCTCTCTCCACCAGCACAAGCTGGGGTGCCACCTGCAACATTTGCAGTGTCTGTAAGGATGCTCCATAAAGACTCATGCAACTCAAATGTGTGACCAGCTTTAATGATATGTTTTCATGATTGCTAATTGCTGCAGAGATGTTGCTGTGGCACCCTACAGCAAGTAGAGTTACAATCCATATCATACATTTATATAACTATATGTTACATCCTATTTTTGTTATAAAATCTAAAACCTTTACTTTATAAGGAGGTAGCTACTGATTGCATACATACTCATCAAATAATTTTACTGCAATGCCAGTGTGTCACTGAACTGATCTCTGCATTACAATATGACCTTATAAATTTAAAATAAATATTTTTTATATCTTTCAGGCTTTAGACTCTTTAGGAACTCTGTACAACTATTAGTAGTGTCTATATAGTCGGCTAATCTTTTAGTCACTTCCAGTATTGGAATTTTTACACTTGCCTATTAATGTTCAACTTAAGTTCAATTCTAGACTCATTATGGGACAGTTCTGTTTGCTCTGGTACTTACAGAATTTTTTTTTCTGAATGTCTTCATGCAAGGTTGCTTTCTGACATGGCTCTAAAACATCTTTGTATTTTATTGTTTTCTCGTCTTACTTCAGACTGTTTGGATTAAACATTATTTACTTGTAGCGATATCTTCAGTTTCCTTTGTTCAGCATGAGACAGGATCTTAATTTAGTTGCTTAGCCAATGATTACAGCTTCCAGCTTTTGATCCTGCCATGTTTGCTGTATTCTTAATGTGTCTCCTCCCTGCAAATCCAAGAATCCCTTGGAATGTTTACCATAGTAATATTTCTGTGTCAGTTTATTTCTAGCATCTCTTTTTATCCTTCCTTAATTCTTTGACATTAATGAGTTATTAACAGTAAGTATTTTGATTTTCTGATCAGTTTTAACTGGCCTGGTGAGAATCAGTATTTTGCAGTGGAGTATTCCTATATTCCAATATTGCAAGATGATAGTTTCCATAGATACTGCTAGTACTCTTTTATTAGGTTTTCTGCTCCCTAAATAGTTCTTTCCACCTGCATATGCAGTTGTGTATATTGTAGAGGTGCTGCTACATGCATCCATTATTCAGATCTTGATAAGACAAACTTCAGTGGACTTAACACATAAATGCTTATACAGTCTTTTGGTTTGAACATTAAAGGGTATTAGAAAACTTCAGTGGACTTAACACATAAGTGCTTATACAATCTTTTGGTTTGAACATTAAAGGGTATTAGAAATAAAACATCAACACAAATCTGGAATATGTAATTTTGAATTTAAACAAAGTTCTGCCCACTTGACTCCATGGATGTAAATGGTGCTCCTCATTACAAGGATGCCCACAGAGCATATCAGTTAACATCTCTTTTTAAAAACTGCATGTCACAGTTTTGTGCCACTTTTCTTTGCTGACATTCCTATCCAGTATATTGTCTGTTGCTGTTTCCTTGCATGTCATTGTCCCTAAATATGTTTCCCATTCTCCAAAGCATTTTTTCTCTTGGATAGGTGCTGTAACCTTGTCAACCCCTTTTAAACACCTTTATTTAATTATCACTTAAGACATAGGCAATACACATTTAACAGAAAAGAAAACAAACCATATTAACATTTTTCCTTTTACATACATTATACATCACATATATTTTATTTCTTTATAACTATCAGTCCAATATTACATAATTTAGTCAGTTCCTGCCTTCTCTTATATCTAACTCATCCTAAACATTATTCTGCATGTATTGTTCACACAATTTCCATTTGTTTCTATGTAATTTGCTCCACCCTCTTTCTAAAGATCCCTCTTCTCATCCGTTTATCTGTTTTATAAAATTTAGTAAATACAGTTGGTTTACTCTTAGATTTCCATATTCCAGTAATTGCTTTTTTGGTAGCCAGCAGAATTAAACTTCGCAAGGGCTTACTATGTCCAGGCAATTCATATAATGAGTCCCAGCACAAAAGAATTATTTCTTTAGTTAATTTGCTCACCCACTATTTTTGACAGACTACTCTGGAGGGAACTTTTAAAATCTGCCAACTCATCACTAATCTTGTTAAACTTGAACATTAAGCCCTGGGCACAACTTATTTCCTTTCTGATAAATGCATTTCATTCTAGTTGATGATATTTGCTCTTTCCAACTTCACTTTATCAATTATTTCGGTAATTGCATTTCCAAGTCAGTGTCAGTGGATCTCTCAAATTCTTCCACTTTTTTCTTTTATTGGCAGTTGTTGTGGTATTACCCAAAGAATTACAGAATCTTCTTCTAATAACTTAATTTTTGTTTGCTAAGTATGCTTAAGTGTCTGTGATTTGCTTTCAGGTCCTAACCCCTGCAGATTAAGAAATGTATTGTATAATCACAGAGATGCCTTGTACAAAGATTTTCTGAATGCGTTTTGCAAGGGTTGATGGTCTACTTCTAGTTATACTTTTTGCCATCAGTATATTAATTGAATTTCTTTTATTCATACACTACTGAGTCTTTCTGTAATTGATCACAAATATTTTGCATCTATAAGTGCTGTTGACTCATAGGCATCTATTCTATTTTTTTCCCGTTAAAACCTCAGCTCCTGTACTATTCGGGCTTGTATCTAGTAGTAAAACAACTGACTAATTTACAGTACGGCATTTAAATCAGGTATTTCTGTTACTAGCTTCTTGTGTATCTCAGAATTGTTTTCCTATTCTTAGCCCCCTTTCTAGGCTATGTCTTGCTCCAAGAGTTTTATGACAAGCACATGTATTTCAGACATATCTGGTATAACCTTTGCAAGATATTTCATCATTCCTAAAAACATTATTAATGCATATTTGTATTCTGGTTTTGGGATTTATCTTATTGCTCCGACTTTTTGAGACTCTACCATCAGTTCCTCTGTCATTAGAATGTTACTAGTTATTGCCCATCTTTTATTTCAGACTTGTCACATTTATTTTACATTTACTCAACTGACTTTAAATTTTATTATAATACTGTGTTCAGTAGCTATATCATTTTGCATGTCTTTCTTATATCTAATCCCACATTAAAAGGTCATCAGTTATTTGTTTATTTATTTTATATTTGTTGGCTTGGTTAATTAAACTGGGTTAACAACTTTTTTTAGTGAAGGGCTGGAGAAAACTCCAGTTGTAGCATTAAATGATAAAAATAGATAACACACACACAGAAATGGCAGAGAAGCAGATAGTGTCATAACAATAAGTAGATAATGTCGTAATTATTTTATGCATCTACTGTAGGCATATACAAACAATGAGTAAAAAGGATTATTTAAGTGGAATATGTATAATGACATGTACGGCAAGCAATAGTTAAATTCAATATGAACTGTGTAGAATGTTCTGCATATTATGTGTAGAAGTATTACATTCACAACATCTTCTAAATATTCAGTTACTTGTACAACTGCTCAGTGGGATATTTCTGATCTTGACAGTATACCAAGCATAAGTCTGAAGAAACTCAGCCTTCCTAAAGGTTGTTAGACAGCTAGCAGATTTCCCCACATAACTTTATTTACCAGAAACCTTGTTTTGCATCTAATACTAAAAAGAACTTAGCATTTGGTATAGTTGAAAAAACTTCCCTCAACTGTAAGCAGTGGCCAGTGTTATCTATTAATCATTTCATTCAGTTCTTAATGTTCAATACAAATATGAATTTTGTTCTGCTTGACAACAATGACTATACTGCTCACCCATTCTTTAGTTCCATCTGTATTTTTAATGACTTCGAAGATTTCAGTTTGCTTTAATTCTTGATAATTTCTACTCCTGAGAGCTAATGGCACTTTTATGTGGTGCATGAATTACTGGCATACATCTTATTTAAATACAATGTTCTACAGATAAGCCACCCAGACATGTAAGTAACTTTGCATACTCACGCAAGAGATCTTTGTAATGGTCCTGTACTATATTCAAGGAGAACCTGACTGTGCAATAGTTACTGCACATATCTACTTTCTGTGCTTTTACACTTTGAATACATTGTAAGTTGCCCAACATTTCACAAGCCAAACAACCAGAAATACTAGGATAATAAACTTCCTCATCCAGAGTTACTATTTAAAGGAGAATCTTTTCATTTTTGTTTTTATACTTGTATCAATAGCTTTTGACCCAATAGCTTTACTTGGTGTCCTGAACAAATCAGTAATGTGCGCATTACTTTAATTTCACTGCCTTACAGTTGTGAGGCTTTAAAAGTATTTCTGATAAAATGTTACACTCAACACCAGTGTCTGGATTAAATTCAAACTTAATTTATTAATTCAGAGTTTCTGTTGTCTTCAGAATGAGTACTTGCTTTATGCTATCTCAGTGCTGTAGCAAGGCACGTTGGTGCCCAGTGCAGCAGACCTATTTTGTGACACCTTGCCCTGCCCTAGCCACATGCCAACTTCACCCCCATCTCTCAGTCCCTGACTGAAATACATATGTAATGAAAAAAAAAGGAAAATGTTACCTGCTTCAGCTACTGGTGGAGATTTTCTTTCCTAACCCCATTCAAGCATAACTTGGACCAGTGAATGGGTAATCTAAAATTTACCTCTGGTCTGGCACCTATGCCTGTAGTAGATGAGACAGCCTATAAATACTTGACCACCCATGCCCATGCTTATATATACCCCTCAAAATAACCCTAGGGTATTAAAACTTGTCAGATACATTTTAGAAGCATGGCTAGGCTTAAAAAGACCTTCTGTTGTTGCTAGCCTTGTGATCACATATGAAAAGTAAAACAAAACTAATACTAGGTCTGTGGGAACAGACAGTATTCATTGCAGTTTCTCATGTAAGGGTTAGTCTTTCTAAATCCTTACCTAGTCTTTCTACTAAAGTTATTACAACCTGATAACTTCCAAAAGTCTGCCATCATTTTGTAATGGTCCCCATATACAGGGAAAGTACTGCATCCTATCCTAATAGTACTAGATCTTAAGTCTCACTTGTTGTGCACGTAGTTATGGTGGTGATGATGGTAACTGAACATATCCTAAAAGTTAATGGTGACCTTACAATAACAGAATCATAATAATAATGTTTTATGAAGTGAAGCCCTCCCTTATTTAGGCTAGTGGCATTATTTGAAGAGAGAACATTGTCACAGGCAAGGGACTGACCACACATGCCATATACCTGAGTTTTGCAAAGGCATGTTATACTATGCCACACAGAGGTATTACAGATAAACCCATAAAGTAGATATTAAAGGTAGTATAGTACAATACATAAAACTGGTTGGAGGAGAATACAGAAGACAAGAGTAGTAAGTTTCCTCTTTAAACTTAGTGAAGTTTCTAGTGAAGTTCCACAAAGTTTGGTGTTGGAACAACTTTTAATTGGTCCGTGTTAGATATAACTTCAAGCAAAAAACTGTGGCTAGCAAAATATGCTGACAAATGCAAAACTGTAGAATGTAATTGCTTCCTCTGATTAAGCAAAAGTGCTTCAAAGTGGATTGAGCAAAATCAACATTTGATAGAAAATTAGCACTCTCCCTTATAATGTCACAAAATGTAGTATTGCCAAATATGGAGAGAAAAGAGAGAATATTTTGATTACAAAATTAATGGAGAGACATAAAATGCAGACAGTGAAACAAAAATCTATGGATAATTATCACTAAAGCTTCATCAGTGTATGTTACAACCAGAGTGAGAAATATTTTCACCCTGTAGCATGCTTTGCACTCAAAGGCATAACCAGTAGATCATTTTAATTTATTGCGTCTCTGTATATATTACTGACCAGGCAAAATATAGAAGATAATATTACACACTTCAGCCTGAAAACAAGCCAAAAAACTGAGAAATAAGAGCCATTGATATGTTCAGCCTGAGTAAAATTCATTTACTGGCTAGTAAGTACACTGTCTGGATGCCAGCAAGGAGAACTTTAAGGAGCTTGCAAAAAAATCAACCAGAAAAGGTGAAGAGAAAACACTGGCTGTGAGGAGTTCAAACTTCAACTTTGGTACAAGAGATGGCTTCCAGTAATTTATCGGAAAATGTAAATCAATTGTACTCATAGGTAATTAAAATGAATGAAAACTGAAGCAGTATATGAACTCAGATTATAAAATTCTGCAAAAAATAGAAGAAGCTTTAACTAGCTGTTCAGATGAATTGATAAAACTGCAAAAATCACAAGCTGAAATGAAGAAAAGACTGGCTGTGTATGAAACTTCTCAAGAAGAGCTGTTTTAAAAATGGTAGAGTTAGAAGAAAAACATGGAGAAAACCTGATATTTTCTTCTGTACAGGAGAAACTGGAAGGGACAGACTGCATTGATTTTTTGAAAGCACAAATAACCAGCTGGATTTGTATTCCACAGCAGGATTTGTTAATTGAAAGGCATATTGAGTATATGCTCCAAACCTGGCCACGTGAAAGCAAGCAAGACCTGTATGAGTAGAGATGCAATCATTCTAGCAGAAAGAGTTGATCATGACAAAACTATGGCAGAAGGGAAAAATATTAAAAATTGGAGACAGCAGAGTGTTTGTCGAAAATTATTATTCACTGTACACTAGATGAAAGAGAAACAAAATTTCTCCCAGCAAGAATAGAATGTCGAGAGGCATTTGTGAGATTCAAGTTTTTGTATCCAGCTGTCTTCAGAATATATATTTTTTTTCTGGAGGATCAAGTACATTGCTTGATGCAGGACAGACTAAGGAGGAAATAGAAAAGTTTATCCAACAAAAAGTGAGCCAACAACAGAAGGGGGCTTTACTTCTCATTCTGACAACAAAGGTCATAGAGAGACTTTGCCACTGAAACCTTTTCCAGTGTTCTAAAGGAATATGCTTGAGAGAGAGAAAAACACATTGTAGTTGACTAGAAGAATCAAGAGTACCTTGGACTTGAAAAAGAGCCTGATTTTGAGAGATGGAGATAAACAGGAAGAAGACCAGCAATACTGAAATTAGTGAATAAATGGTAGACTACAAAGCACCGGTCTCATTTATGAAATATGGATTTGCAAGGAAAAGTGGCTGAGAAAGGCTACACTTTTCTTTACTTTGTTAAACTTGCGGGTGGTCTGTAAAGCATATACCCTACTTTATTTCATTTGTTATTTGCTTTATATTTAGATGTAAGGGACTCAGAAATGCAGGGATATCATTGGTATGGTAATTAAGAAAAGTTCACTTTATTTGCAGATTATATTATTTTGTACCTGATAGATCTAGGAAAGGACATGTCAGTGTTGTGGAACATTAAGAGACAGTTTAAGGTCTTTTCAGGATATAAAATGAATGGAGATAAAACAGAAGATATAGCTGTAAAGTATGTATCCATACAATATAATTGGTTCAGCGATACTCATATTTATGGGGAGATGATAATATGAAGTATTTAGGAGTGTGGATTAAAAAGGCTTCAGTTACAACAGCTAAGGAAATGTGGGAAAAGACTAAACAAAAGACAGAAAAACTTAGAAACTGGAAGCTGTTGTTTATGGATATGCATAGTAGGATACAAGCAGTGAAAATGTTTTTAATTCCTTTAGTTTTATATACTGGTCAGGCATGTTTTTATCAACCAGAGGAGGGGGGAGTTTTTTTGAGTCGCTTTATTTTTATCCTTGATTTTTACATTCCATTTCTATAATCCTCATGCATGGTGCACATATCTTTCCCACAGGCAGCTGGTCCTGATAAATTAATTGCACCTTACTTCTACATGCGTTTGTCTTTAGCTTATACACTGGACTAGTCCATACCAAGGGTAACAATCTCTTTCTTTCCTTGCACTTCTGTTTCAAGGCACATAGAAATATACATCCTTGCCCTCTTAAATCACACTTTCTCTTATTCATTTCTCCTTGTTTTTTTCATGCTGTCCCTACCCCATAGTCATCATTCTAGTAGTATCAAAGTCTCCAATTATCCAGTATATCCATAATAACCCCTAATTCACCCTGCCCTTACCATTTTCCATAATTACACATTCCCAAATTTTGCCATTTTAACTTGTGAAACCTTCCCTTTTCCCTTTAGCAATTTCCTTTCCAAGTTTCATATGTCCCATGTTAATTCCTTCACCTCTGCTGTGTTTGGTGGATCAGACCATTTCCATTTTTTGTAATTGCTTTTTTCACTACAATCAGTAACAGTGACCCTAAGTCCTTTAATATTTTTTCTTTTGGTAATCCATGCACTCTGTTCAGTAAATAGTCATTTCTTCAGCAATGACCTTTTTCTTCTGTCAGTTTAGTTGTCAGTGCTCCTAAGTCTCCTCTTAATCATTCTAAGCTGCCACATTACTAAAATATTTGTTTTCAGTCTCCAGTTTTCCCATTCACATCCCCTGTTGTGGCTCACTGTGCATGTGGTACAGTCTGCTCATTGTGTTAAAATAACTGTACGAGCATTTCCATCCAAATATTTGAAATGTTCTTGCTTTTGTAGCCTTTGTAAGTATCTGACAAATGTTGTCCCAGTTTTGCCCTAGTCCTTCATCATTTAGCATTTCTCCCAGGTCCTAATCCATTTATGCCATTATTTATTTTATTTATTTTACATTTGTTAACCGGGGGTGTCTGACTGAGCCGAAAAGACCCTTTATCAGCAGAGGCCTGGGGAGAAAAGCTCCACATAGAAAAATTACAGATACATTTAGACATGATCACTATACACACAAATTACAAACGACATGTTTTTACAGTGGTATGCAGCACATCAACAGTTACAGTGGAGAGAACAAACAAAAAAATATTAATTTAAAAATAAAGGTACTTAATAGATTTGTGGTGTAGAGCTGAAATTTGGAACATAGGTAGAATACATACATAGTACACAGGTACAGTACATACATTGTAGATTAGCCAGTGTTTGTGAGTATAGTTTTCAATCTTAATCAAGTACTCTAGGTTTAGTATGTGTACCTTATCCGCTTTCACTAGCCTGGGGAGCAATCATGGCACTGCCAACTTTGCTTGAGATGTTGCCTGATGAGGTCTTTAAAGGAGGCTTTGAATGATGTGTTTTGAATGCTAGTGGGGACAGAGTTCAATTTTTTAGCCACTGAACTACTATATAGTGCATCTCCAAAGCTATTGTAACTGTTGGTGACTTCTTGTAGTAGTTTGCTTGATGATCTAAGAGGCCTTTTGGCTGAGTGATGTTGTACTAGGTTTTTGAGGGCAGGACACTTATTGGGGAGGTAATAGACAGAATGACAGAGGCAGAGCTGATTGTACTTTAGGAGGTTGGGCAGTTCAAGCCAGTGGAGCTGTCTCAAAGCAGTACAGTGATGAGATCTATATGAGCAATTTGCAGCAAAGTGGGCAATTCTGTTATAGCAGGCTTCCATTTTGCTTAGTTCAGTTTTGTTGAGATTAGTCAGAATGGGAGATGCAGCAAAGCGGGCAATTCTATTATAGCAGGCTTCCATTTTGCTTAGTTCAGTTTTGTTGAGATTAGCCAGAATGGGAGATGCATAGAGTAGGGTGCATAGAAGTTGGAAGCGATCAATGGTTGATCTTGTGTTGTTGGTAAGAAATGGTTTGATACAGTAGAGTGATCCCAGTTTGGCATGTACTTTTTTAATAGTTAAGTTGAGATGACTATCAAATTTTAGGTGGGAGTCTATGGTTATTCCCAGTAGCTTAGCCTGTGCCACTGGAGCGATTGGAGTAGCATTTGTGGAGTAGAGTGTGAATTGACTGTTATCAGTGTTTTTGTTCATAGGTGGGTACTAGGCTATCTGCCCGAAGGCATTTATAAGCCTAGCCAGAATGTGTTGGCTTTCACCGCCCCCCTTAGATTAGTTCCCTGTGCCTCTGTCCAGCAGAGCCACTGAAGTGATCCCCGAGGTAAACTTTCTGTTTCCCATCCACTCGTCAAGGTTTCTTTTGAAGAGTGTTAACGAGGAGCTCTGCCTAATGTAGATTGGGATCTTGTTCCAAAGTATGGGAAGTCTCTGGGACAGGAATCTATCCGTCCAGCACGTCCTATTTATTGTTGTGGTGTGGTTTAGATCCCTAGAGCGTGTGGCTTGAGGGGATAAGGTTTTCTTTAGGTGGAGCATGTCCATCAATTCTGGGTTGGACATGGCCTTGTATGTCAGGCAGAGATCACCTCTGAGTAGGCAGTATGTAACCAAGTACAGCTGGAGTTTCTTCAGACAAGCTGCATAAAGCATCTGTTTGAGGCTGTTGATCCTCTTGGTGAGGTACTTCTGTGGTCTTTCCAGCTGTTGCAGGTGTCTTGTAAGGTACATTCCAAATGGGGTGTTGTACTCTAAGATGGATCTGATGAGTAGAGGGGCACAATGACCTCTTTTGATCTGGATGCAAACCCTTTTGTGATTAGGTGGGCCACGGAGAAGGATTTTCTAACCACTTTGGGGATGTGATTATCAAAGGTGAGATTACTGTCTACTTGGGTCCCCAGATCCCTTATTACATCTTCTGTATTTAGGGGACTACTACCTATGTGGTAGTTTGTGGGTACTTTCTTTTTTCCAAAGGGGATGACTATGCACTTTTTGGCATTTAGCTTGAGGCCATGATTTTGACACCAGGTATCCGTCTCAGTGAGACCCTTTTGGAGGATGTCTGTGTCAGCTGGAGAGTCAATTATAGCCCCTAGTTTGCAGTTGTCTGCGAACTTGGTCAGCCATAGTCCTCCTGTGCTTGCTTGTACCTCTGAGAAGTATATGCCGAACAGGAGGGGTCCTAGGACTGAGCCCTGGGGAACTCCACTTGTAACCGGTTTAGAGTCGGACCTAGCTCCCGCAACTCTCACCATGTGGGTTCTGTCCATGAGCCAGTTGGCAACCCATCTTGTGACGTAGGGGTTTATTTTCAGGTTGGTGAGCTTGTTTATAATACCAGAATGGGGAATGGTGTTGAAGGCCTTAGCGAGGTCAAGGTAGGCTGTGTGTACCACCTTTCCCTCATCTATAGCCTTTGTAACTGTCTGAAAGAAGTCCACCAGGTTTAGGAGGCATGATCTGCCCTTAACAAAGCCAAACTGGGTAGGGTCCAGTGTTTGGAGGTTCCCAATGTCTCTGTTAATGAGTTCCATGATGATGTGCTCCATAGCCTTGCAGACCAAGCTAGTCAGTTAGAACTGGTTATAATCATAAGCTGAGTTTTCTTTGGATTGAGGATAAGTTGGGCTTTGGTTAGGTAGTTTTCAATGTCAGAGAATGCTAGTTGAGTTGTTTGCAGGAGGGTGGGAATGTTTTGAGCAGCCCAGATTAAGGTAGTGTCATCTGCATACTGAATGATAGATGCATGCTGTGTGGAGGTATGCAGGTCATTTGTGAAGATTGTGAATAGTAGTGGTCCTAAGATAGAACCCTGCGGGACTCCTGTAGTTATGGGCAGCTGAAGAGAGAGAGAATTTTCCCATTTCACAGCTTGGTACCTGTAGTTAAGTAGCTTTGGAACCAGGTAAGAGTGGAGTTTGATAGGTGATATTGGTTTAGTTTGTTTAGCAGGATTTGATGTGAGACTGTGTCAAATGCTTTGGACATATCCAAAAAAAGAGTTGACACCTGCAGGCCTTCATTTTTGAGATGGTTTACTGTGTCTGTGAAGCAGAGGAGGGCTGTAGTGGTACTATGGGCAGGTCTGAAACCATGCTGAGTAGGTGACAGGATGTTGCTGTCTAGGAGATATTTTAGCATCTGTGTATGATGGATGCATTTTTCTAGGATTTTGGCCGGGGGGAGAGTAAAGCAATGGGTCTGTAGTTATTAAGTTCAGTGGAGGTCCCACCTTTATTTATGGGTGTAACATAGGATATTTTCCAGAGTTTGGGCACATAGTTTTCAACAATTCATCTGTTTAGGAGAGTAGAGATTGGGATAGCAATAGCATCTGCTGTGAGTTTCAAATAATAGCTGGGGAGTAGGTCAGCTGCTGTTGATGAGGTTTTTAGTTTGGAGAGCATGCTTTTGATTGAAGTGGCGGAAACTGTTTTGATGGTAAAGCTTGTATTAGTGTTATTCGTGTTGGGGGGGATAGTGAGGAAGGAACTGTCTTGTGATACTAAGGATAGAATTGAGTTCACAAAGTGGGAGTTGAATTGTGTTTCGATGGGAACTTTAGTGTCAGGGGTGGTTGGTTTGGGGGTAGCCTTTTGGGTGGGTTTTAGTAGCTGGTTTACCTTTTTCCAAAGTTTTTGGGGGTTGTGTTGGTATTTAGTTTGTAATGTCATGTAGTAGGATTATTTGGTCCAGCCTAATGCATTTTTTTGCACGGTTGCGCAGTTCTTGGTACTTAGTTAGGCTTTGTGTTGCTTTGTTTTTTTTTATAGTAAAGCCAGGCAGTGTCTCTGGACTTGAGGATTTGTTTGGTTTCTTTACTGAGCCAGGGGTTTGTAGAGGTTCTAACCTTGATTTTGCGCAATGGAGTGACAGTGTCTAGGTGTTCTGGAAATGTTTTGTTGAAATATGCTACAGCCTGGTCAAGTGGGAGGGTTTTAGGGGGGAAGAGTCACAGTTACAGAGTAAAGTATTGAGGACCTCAGGAGAGATTTTTTTTGTGTTTCTAGTGGATATATAGTTAGTGGTTTTGCATATGCTTGTTCTACTATGTATAAAGTATATTATGTTGTGGTCACTTAAGGTGTCTGGGAGACTACCTGCGTGGGGGTACAATGTGGGGTTGTTGGTTAGGACCCAGTCAAGGATGGATTCCCTTTTAGATTTTTTATCACATCTAGTTGGAATTTGGATTAGCTGTTGGTAGCCATGGAGATTTATTAGATTACTTGGTGGTTCTGATATGCAGGTGAACCAATCTAGGTTGAAATCCCCCAGAATAAGAGTGTCTTGTGAGTATGTGGAAGAACACCAGGATAAGAAGTCTTCAAGGCTAGCAGGTGTATTACCAGGTGGAATATAGATCAGAATTGTGGTGATGACCTTTTTAGGGTGAAGTTGAAGTTGTGAGATAAGTATGTACCAATTATTGAGGGAGGGGTAGGAGTTTGGTAATTGTTGTACAGTTAAGTTGGACTTATACAGTAAGGCAGTTCCACCCCCTTTACAAAGTGGTCTGTCTTGTCTAATGATATTGTAGCCAGTAGGGAGAACGTCTGAGTTAGCTATGTTTTTATTTATCCAGGTTTCTGTTAAAGCAACTATGTCTGGGGAGTAGTCTGCTGTTGTGGCCTGGAGTTCAGGTATTTTATTTTTGATACTTCTAATATTAATATTTAGCATTAAAAGATGGTTGGTTTTGCTGCTGTTGTTGATTTGCCCAGGGATGAAGATAGTGGGGGTGTTATGTTCTGACATTTGTGTTGGAGCAGTTTGTGTTGGACAGGATGGATTTGGGCCTGGGTTGGGGTGGATATCCCCACTTATGGTGAGCCTGGTGTTAAAATGGTGATACAGATGTTGGAGTTTGGTGAGGAGTGTGAGAAAGTATTCTGTTTTTTTGGAGTAGGAATGAGAGCATATGTGTTTAGTTCTGAATTGGTCCATTATGTAGTTCTTGAACAATTGTGGGCAGATATTATTATAATGTGTGGTGTCTGTATATGAGAGTGCATAATGTAGTGTTGTGCTACTAAGTTTAGGGATATTGCTAGAGTGATAACTTGTGGTGTTATAAAGAATTATGAGAAGACATACTAGACGTAGTTGTGTGATAGTCATGGTTATAAAGTTTAATATGGTACTAGGTGGGGGTCTGAATAGGAATTATAGGGTTGCACTATATGTGGATGGGTAAGTAGTGTGGGTGATGTAAAAAATACCTAATGGGAATGAGAGTGATTGGGAGTATTTTGTGTGGAGCAAGTTGGTGTGGTATAATGTGATCTGCCTTGAGGAGCTGTGATTGGTGGAGGAGATGTGAGAGTGAGCTGTGGGCGTGGCTGTGATTACTATAAATGTAGAAGTAGTGGGGGTGGGAGGAAATAGGGGGCAGGGGAGGGGAGCAGAGAGAGACCGAGTGTTAGCGAGGGCAAACGGAGTGGGGCAGAGCCCACCAAGACAAGAATAAAAAGTAAGTATTACTTTACAAATCTGAACACTGTAAACAAATTCCTGAGGTCTAATGGCTTACCAGCAAGCAGAATGCAATTGCTGAAGAGCACTTGTGTCCTGGTGGGAGACTAGAAATTTAAAGATGGTTCCATGATCAGCAGGATTCTAATATAGACTTACTATTGGGGGAGGGAGATAGCACAAGGGGTGTAAACCAGGTGGAATGCAAAGAATCCAGAGAGGCAATCAGTGGAAAACTATCAGTGAAGGCCTCAGAGGGGGTAAGTAAGAATTCAAACTACCTGTAAAATGAAGGAGAGAAGAGACATCAAACTTTATCAAGGTTGGGAGTGTGTCTTCACATTGACTTGCTGATTAGTAAACAGTTTGTGCACAGATTAGAGTAGGGAGATACATTAGCAATAAAGGGGAATGTATAGAGATGCAAATAAACAGGTGGGCCTCCACGTGATACAAACTAAGGCAGAAAGCACTGAGAGGGCTGCTTGATGGTTAATTTAGTCACAGGGATCTGAATTAAATGTATACTGTCTATTGGACAGTTAGGATTACTGCACTAGCTGGTGGGGAGGACACAAGGCTACAACAGTCAGTTTTATTAGCACGTTGAGAACTACTAAGAAATACTGCTAATGTAATAGCTTCACTCTCATAAAAAATACAAGTAGAATTCCTGGGTGGACTGACCCTGCTCTTGAGGCTCAAAATGTATATCCTTGTTTAGTTTTGCAGTACTGATTCCTTCTTATGCTGTATGGGTGAAGTGGTAGCCGCAGACTACAAATTTGCTTGAGTGTGCTCCTGCTCTTGAGGCTCAAAATGTATATCCTTGTTTAGTTTTGCAGTACTGATTCCTTCTTATACTGTATGGGTGGAGTGGTAGCCGCAGACTACAAATTTGCTTGAGTGTGCTCCTGCTCTTGAGGCTCAAAATGTATATCTTTGTTTAGTTTTGCAGTACTGATTCCTTCTTATACTGTATGGGAGGAGTGGTAGCCGCAGACTACAAATTTGCTTGAGTGTGCTCCTGCTATTGAGGCTCAAAATGTATATCCTTGTTTAGTTTTGCAGTACTGATTCCTTCTTATACTGTATGGGTGGAGTGGTAGCCGCAGACTGCAGATTTGCTTGAGTGCGCTCAGCAAGCAGAATGCAATTGCTGAAGAGCACTTGTGTCCTGGTGGGAGACTAGAAATTTAAAGATGCCATGCCAAACCATGTAGCTCCTCCATTATTGCTTTATATAACTGCTTACAAAACTTTCTCTATTCATTTCATCTAATCTAACCTCAACTAACAATGGTATTCATTTAGGCATTTCCTCTTTTCTGTTTTAAGTATTGATTCATATTTTGTCATTATCTTTATTAACCCTTGATAGTGTAACCACTCTTTGCCTAATGTTCCATATTTTTCCTTTATCTCGTCCTATATTTTTAATACTTTTCCCCTCTTTACTTTCACCTAGTACTTGACTTTTGTATTTTTCACAGACTAGCTCTCCAAAACTGCTTTATTTGCTTTAAAAACTGGGCTTCCAGTTCGTATTGGGTACAATTCAAATTCCCACAAAGACTTCTTTCTTCTCCCTAGCACGTCTTTAATCCATGTTTTCTTTATTGTTAGAATCTCTCCCCTTCCTCCTAGTACTGTAAACGCCACCGTAACCCCATTTCCCTTCTGGTGTTCACCAGGTATACTTGAGATAATAGCAGTTCTTTCCAATTGGAGCTAAACTCCCCATACTGGAGCAGATAGAATATCCGCATTTGTGCTGCCATATAATATTTCTCCAAATTCAGAACACTCAACCCTTCCCACTTCAAGAGATTTTGTCATAAACTCCAAACCTACTTGTGTTTTTTTTTCCTACCTCAAATAAAATTTGAGACTTCCCACTTAAGCTGACCTCTTCCTTCTCATATTCGTATTTATGTATAAAAGTATGCCCTGTGTATAATATTAATATTACTAAAAGCATATTCATTGCTAGAATTCTATGGTCCAGACTTAATTGCCATGTTTAACATCTCCTCAACATTTGTCTTACTTTTACCTGCATTTCTGCCCATGTTCCTTTCAGTGCATCTTCTGATCTTTGTTAGCCATACACTTAAATATTGAATTCTAAAGTGACTCCATAGATATGGGTCACATTGTGACAAAAGAGGGTACATAATTCACACATAATGCTTTATTTCTTTTCCTTATTGATTCTGTACCCTGCCAATGCCTTGTATTCTTTCAGTTTTTTTCAAATAGGACTAGTGTAGCCCTCTCTGGATTTGTTAACTGCACAAGAACATCATCTGCAAAGACAGCCAGTTTGTATTTTTTGATTTTTACTTTTCCAGCCTTGTATTCCTGATTGCCTCATTATCTGCGATAGTGACTGTAAGTGTAAGGTAAATAATAATGGTGACAATGGGCAGCCTGCTTGTTTACCCTTTCTAGTTCTCGTTGTGTTGCGTGTCTGCCATTTAATTTAATACTGAACCCTTGTATAAACTCCAAAGTAATTTAATTACACTTTCTGTTCATAGGTTCATATGTAGGTACTAGGCTATTGGCCCTAGGGCCTATGTAAGCATAGCCAAAAAGGTACCCTGGCTTTCGCCACCTCCTGCGCTGTTGTTGAGCAGAGCCATAGAGGTGATCCCTGGGGTGAATTTCCTGTTTCTCATCCAATCATCAAGATTTTTCTTGAAGAGTGCTAATGAGTAGCTTTGTTTGATATAGATAGGTAGTTTGTTCCAGAGTATGGGAAGTCTCTGGGACAGGAATCTATCCCTCCAGCATGTTCTGTTTATTTGAGTGACAAGGTTTAGGTCCCGAGATTGTGTAGCTCGGAGGGACTGGGATTTCTTTAAGTGGAGCATGTCCAACAGCTATGGGTTTGACATAGCTTTGTATGTTAGGCAGAGATCGCCTCTGAGTAAGCGATATGCGATGGAGTAAAGCTGGAGTTTTTTTAGACGGTCTGCGTAGGGCATCTGTTTGAGGCCTGTAATCCTCTTTGTGAGGTGTTTCGGCAGCTTTTCCAGTTGTAGATGTCTGGTGAGGTACATACCAAATGGGGCGTTGTACTCTATAATGGGTCTAATGAGTGACGAGTAGAGGGGAACAATGACCTCTTTTTTCCTGGATGAGATACCTTTTGTGACGAGGTGTGCCATGTAGAAGGATTTCCTGACTACTGTGGCGATGTGATTATCAAAGGAGAGACTACTGTCCACCTGTGTCCCAAGGTTTCTTATCACACTTTCAGTGTTAAGTAGGCTACCGCCTATGTGGTAGCTCATGGGTACAGAGTTTTTACCAAAGGGGATGACAATGCACTTTTTGGCATTGAGCTTGAGGCCATGGCTTTGACACCAGGCATCTGTCTCTCTGAAGCCCTTTTGTAGGATGTCCACATCGTTAGGAGTTTCGATTATGGCTCCTAGTTTGCAGTCATCTGCAAACTTCGTTAGCCAAAGACCTTCTTTGTTAGCCTGTACTTCAGACAAGTAGATACCAAACAGGAGAGGACCCAGGACTGAACCCTGTGGTACTCCACTTGTCACTGGCCTGAAGTCGGATTTGTAGTCTGCTACTTTCACAGTGTGGGTTCTGTCAGTCAGCCAGTTGGCAACCCATCTTGTGATATAGGGATTTATACCTAGTTTAGTGAATTTATCTATAATTCCAGAGTGGGGGATGGTGTCAAAAGCCTTGGCGAGATCTCCCCCTTTGTGGAGTAGGATAACCGTCGCTGTGCGCCATTCAGTGGGCACAAAGCCTGAGGTGAGGCTATGATTGAATATGGTGCTTAGGTGGGGTGCCAGTTCATTTTGCAGTTCGTGTAGAATGCAGCCTGGGATGTTGTCAGGTCCCATGGGTGCTGTGTTCTTGGCTTTGGAGAGTGTGATTTTTACCTGTACAGTCATGATTACAGGAACTTTGCATTCTTCTGGTATAGAGAAGGTCCCTTTAGGAGGTGAGAGGGGTAACGTTAGCACTGAACTTATCTGCCAGGATGTTGGCTTTATCAGTTTGTTTTGTATATTTAGTGCCATTGTGCTGTAACTCAGAGCAGATCTGAATATTGCCATTGAGATTCTTGACAATAGCTATAAAATGCTTTGTGGTTGTCTTTAGAATCAGTGGCGATTTTGTTTTCGTAACTAGCTTTGGAGGATTTTATGAGGGATCTCAGCTTCTTACTGAGACTGACCAGGGAGTTCCTCCAATCATGGGATTTTACTCTTTTTTGCAACAGTTTCTTTCTTCTGTTGTACAGTTTGTTTATGGCAGGGAACCACCAGATTGGCTTCCTTTTTTGGAGGATAGCATCTTGGCTCTGTTAGGGATAGCACAATCCATGCACTCGTGTAAGTGCTTATAAAGTGCATTTGTGTAGGATTCAGCAGTTGTACCTCTATTGTCCATCTGCATGGGTGTTGTGAAGTTTGTCACTTCTGTCTTAAGAAGCGTGAAGTTGGCTTTGGAGAATTTTTTTACGGTGGGGGTTGGGTGCAGGATGTGGATGTCTAGGGTGATTAGCTTGTGGTCGGATCTGACCAATGAGGAATTGACCTCTGGTGTGTTACACCGGTCGCCCATGTTGGTAATGACCAGGTCTAGGATATTGCTGCCCCTGATGGGGGTGTGGATAAGTTGATCCAAGGAATTAGAATTTATGAATTCCAGAAAACGTTGAGCAAAAGAGTTGGTACATGAGTAGTATTCCCAGTTAATGGTGGGGTAGTTGAAATCGCCCATTATTAGGGTGTTGGGTTGTACCCTAATATTTTACAGTGTATGAAGAAATGAGGAGTGGGAATCCTGGGGCATGGTGGGGGATCTGTAGCAAATTACAATTTGGATTACGGTCTTGCCCAGAGTTAGTTGCACTTGGATAATCTCGGATGTATTATGCTGAGCAACTAGCCTGGAGGTGTGGGTATCCTTAATGAATATGGACGCACCTCTGCCTTTAGTGTTTCGGTCCAGGTTAGGTGGCCGAAAGGTATGGTATGAATTATAGCCTGGTAATGCAGGGGTGCTCTCTGGAGCCTTGAACCAGGTCACTGCCACTGCACAGATGTCGATGTTCTCCATTTTAAGGAGTGCCTCGAGTGAATGCTTTTTGAGGTTTAGACTTCTAGCATTGAGTAGCATTACCCTCAGATTTTGCTTGCTTGTACCTGTTAAGGTGGTGAATTTCTCATTTGATCCTTGCCTAAAGAAGGCACTATAGGGGTGGCAAGAGCCTTAGCCAGTGTCCGGAATCTGATGTTCTCCATTTTAAGGAGTGCCTCGAGTGAATGCATTTTGAGGTTTAGACTTCTAGCATTGAGTAGCAATACCCTCAGATTTTGCTTGCTTGTACCTGTTAAGGTGGTGAATTTGTCATTTGAACTTTGCCTAAAAAAGGCACTATAGGGGTGGCAAGAGCCTTAGCCAGTATCCGGAATCCCAAGGGCAACAGGTGCAGGCCATTTCTGGCAAAGCATCGTGGTCTGTCGATCATGTCATCCCAGGCAGACAGATACTGGATCCCCTTAGAATGACACCAGAAGCTTAGCCAATTGTTGAAGTCAATCATTTTGTCCTTGTATTGTGGTATCATTCTGGGCAGGATGCTACTCAGGGCTAGGGTCATACCTGCCTGGGCTACAGGATCAGAGATCTCTTCCATGTCTCTTTTCATGTAGTCCAGGGAGGTATGTCTTAGGTCATTCACACCAACATGGACATTGAGAGTCATATTTATACTTGTTGTGGAGTGACCTGAGTGCGTGCGTTATGTGGTGGATCCTGGCACCCAACAGGCAGCTGACGGTAACTTTCTCCTTGTTTAGCCTGGTGAGTGGAACATCAGTTTGCCTGACTATAGAGTCAGCTATGACTAGAGTGTTAGGTACGTTGTTATGCTTTATGGGCTGAGGTTGAGTGGCACACTGAGTTTGTGGGCTATGTGTCATTTGGGTTGTGTTGGGGGGTGGAGGTTGCTTGCATTTCTGCTTTGGAGGTCTCTGTTGCTTGAGCATATTTTTATGGAGGGCCTCCGCGAATGTAGGTGTGTGTTTCGTGTTTCTGTGTGTGTGTTTTGGTGGTGTAGGTTTTGAGGGACTATGTGATGAGTGTGGTGTGGTGCAAGTGTTTACCTTCTCATCCTGACTGTCTAGTCCAGTCTTCCATTTTTTGCAGTACTCTTCAAAGATAGTTCCAATAAATCTGATAGAATGCCTTTTCTGCATCTAATCCTAAGAACATTACTTCTCACTTAGTCTCTTCTGCCTCATTGTGGATCTTGGTAGTTAAAGTGTTATTAAATGTTTGCTTCCCCTTCACAAATCCACACTGATCTAGATTTATAATGTTGAGAAGCATGTCTGCTAGTCTATTAATTATTATTGAAGCAGATACCTTATAATCATGGTTTAAAACTAAAATTTGCCTCTATAAACCCCAAATTCACTGGTTCCTTGGCTTCCTTCCTTATTACTGTTGCTATTGCTCTTTTCCATTGGCAGGGCTTCTTTATTCTACAGAATTTTGTTAAATATGTTGTGCCAATACTTTATTATTCCATTCTGGTTTAACTTCCATATCTCAGTAGGTATCCCATCACTTTCTGGAGACTTACTTCTTGCTAGCTTTGTCATTTGTATTTCAATTTCTAATTGTGTTATAGGTTGCTTTAACACCCCCCACATGGTTAGCCTTTTTAAATTCAGGTTTTGAAAGTAATTTCCCACATTTTGCCCCATCTCTTCCTGTTTCTTCTGTTTTTTGCATAATTTAGCAAAACAAAATGTTCTAAATTCTTGACTAATCTGTTCTGGTTCACAAGTTAGTTTCTCCATTTTCCCCTCTCTCACTTTGGATACATACCTTTCTGTCTTCTTTGCCATACATTATTTGGCAGAATTTTGTGCAACTCTGGAGTATTATTCAAATGCTCTAAATTAAAGACTTTTTTTTTCTTTTCTGTCACTCCATCTATGTGCTCACCCACTACTGTTGCAAGTCTCTTAATCGTTTTTTCCTCCTCTGATAGTTGCCTTTCTGAACTCTGAAGCGGACTGATTAATTTGAGCAGAGTAGTATCTTATTTCATTCATCTAGTATGTTCTCTTTTCTTCTTCCTTTAAAAATGTACAAGCCTTATTTTAAACCCCTCCCATTCCCTTTTTTAAGTTCCATTCCTGGTTGACAATCATTCTAGCTCTTCTTCTGTTTCTTTCTGCAGTTTCTTTTCCACCAAGTAACCTACAGTTGCCACTGACTTGTTTGCCCATACCTTACTTGGCTAGAAGGAAGTTTCTGTGTTCACCTGTGAGAGAGGGGAGCTTTGAGCAGCCTATCTGTCCCTGGAGGAGTGGTTTCAGCCCAGAAATTAGTAGTTTATTGGTCATTTTGGGCTAATTTTGATCTCTTTCATTTCCCTGCTATAAATACTGCATTTGCCTGGTTTTGTGCGCTGGGCAGTGCAAGTTAGCTAGGGTATAAGTATTCCCGGCTCCACAAAGTCTCCTCGTTAATTTTTCCCTTGGAACTTGACAAACTTTCAACTTAAGCACTCAAGCCATTCATTTCTCAGCCCGGCACTTGCTCAAAACTCATAGCAAGCACTTATAAACCCTAGCACTAGACCCTCCTATACTGTACAGAAGGACAAGCCTCTTTATTCGACCTTACCAGCCATTCAGTAAAACAGTTGACTGTACCTATCCAGGCATGTCTAAAGGGCAGTTTCAGGTGTACTCTCCAGTCCAACTGGTGAATCTGGGCATTTTGAGGCAATGTTACAACTGCCTCATGTACACAGACAACCCTCTCCTCCTATCACCAAACACAAATACATGCGAGAGATGCAATTATACAGCCAAACTGGAGGCTAAACTCTCTCAACCCAAGAATGGATCAGACAGTCAAGAGGAGAAGGGAAATACTTGCATCACACCACCAGTCTCACATAGACCCGTTGCACTGGCAAAAACACACATAAATAGATGAAAACATACTCAGAGGCTCTAAGTAAAAATCTGCAAAAGCAACAGAGACCTCCAAAGCAGACATCCAAGCAACCTCCACCCCTCCCAAAACAAACCATGAAACTCATACTTCACAAAACCAGTGTGCCATGCAATCACAGCCCT